>NW_013668724.1:73891-79036 GCF_000517525.1 Limulus polyphemus
AAAGCCAACTTACCATTTGGATAAAAGTCATGTATTTTTTTCCACCACAAGAACTTCTGGGTGCTAGGTCCAACTGCAGCAAGGCCGTAATACAAATACATCAGAACATGTACAAAAGTGTTCAGGAACGGGAAGAAGGTGTTGTGACCACCTAATAAGGAAATAAAACACAATAACTCTAATCAAGTAAACTATAAGAAGCTATACAAAGGGTTTTATTAGCATGCCATATTTATCAAAGCAATACAGTATTAAATCTGTATGGGTTCTGTTTAATTAATAATAGTTTATAACACTTCTAAATCTGCTTATTTTATTCTATACAAGCAAAAGTATCCATTCCCAGTAACGGGAAAAGTTTAAGTTAATCTATCAATTTAAATTATTTCATGGATTTTAAAAAGGTTAATTGTTTTGCACTCTTGATTTCATTCATAGCCAAAGCTTTGGGCTACTTATACTGCCCAACACAAAAAAAAAAATAATTGTTGAGCATTTCAGTCATTCTAAGAGCTGCTCAACAATAACATACGGTAAATCTACATTTTTATTCTCTAAGCTACGTCACGTTTTGAAATGAGAATGATAAAGTGATTAATTCCTAATAACTTATTATAGAATATCCTGCTTGTGAAATAAAATTTGGCATCAACATTATTCATATCTGTTCTCCCATTATTTCAAAATTGAATGTTGAGCTTTGCCTGTGTGCGCAGCTTTTCAAATGCAGCGCAGGAAGCGGCCGCTGTAGAGAAGAGACAGACAAATGCTCGGACAGACACCACGGTTCACAATATATCAAATATTCTTCCCTGTATCTAAGTAATAACTTCTCTGCATGATTTCTACAATTTTCCATGTATGGCTTAAAAACAGTTTTTCTGCATGGTATTCTCGCTCGATTCTCACTTACGTTATGTAGATAATACCTTATCTGTATGATATTATTCATTGTCCGTTGTTTTAACAAGGTAATACCTTATCTGTATGATATTCTTCATTGCCCATTGTTTTAACTAGTTAACACCATATCCGTATGATATTCTTCATTGTCCCTTGTTTAATAAGGTAATACCTTATCCGTATGATATTATTCATTGCCCTTGTTTTAACGAGGTAATACCTTATCTGTACGACATTCTTCACTGTCCCTTGTTTTAACAAGGTAACACCATATCCGTATGATATTATTCCTTGTCCCTTGTTTAAACAAGGTAAGACCATATCTGTATGATATTATTCATTGTCCCTTGTTTAAACAAGGTAATACCTTATCTGTACGACATTCTTCATTGTCCCTTGTTTTAACAAGGTAACACCATATCCGTATGATATTTTTCAATGTCCCTTGTTTTAACAAGATAATACATTCTCTGCTTGATATTTTAGATCCCTCTCTGTTTTTTTCAGGTAATGCCTTATCTGCTTGATATTGTTGTAGATTCCGTTTTTAATTCAAATGTTTATACTAATGTTTCTCCAGAGAGAGTTTTGACGTCATGTGCTTGGCTTGGTTTACTGACTAGAACCTTCCTGAAAGTTTAGGAAACGAATTCGATGATATAAAACGCGTATTAGGTAAAACAAGATTATAGTATTAATTGAGTAATCAGTCAGACAGGTGTTTAGTTGAGTGTTGTAGGTGTTCAGTTTGTGTTTTCCACCAAGTTTTATAGATACAATAAGTATGGTATGTAACGAAAAAAGTTCCATTTAAGTAGACGTTATGTTGAAACTTATCTATTTGTAGATTTAGGCATATTTTTAGTTATATAGAAATTGTACGAGTTGTGGAAAAAAAATGCTTCCGTTATTAATTAAGTTGACTGAACTTTACTTTCTTCTTTCTACCAAATAATAAAAAAAACAAACCGATCAACCATAAAAACCTTCCAATCCTGTTGTCGAGAGTGGGATTATTTTGATTATAATAAAACAAGACCCAACTACAAGGTGGCGACACAAGCTCGAAGAAAGATCGAAAATATGCTGAAAATGATGAAAAAGTGGAAAGAAGGTAATGAAGAAAGTAGTAAAGAGTAGACGTAAAAGACAGAAAATTTAAAGAATATCAAGAACAAGGAGACAGGAAGTTAAAAAGATGAATTATATGAATAAGATATTAGAATTACAAAATAATTGTAAAACCACGTTAATTAAATAAAGAATAAGGTACAAAATGTACAGATTAAGGTTGAAAAAGCCACAGAAAGTTAGCAGAAGGATTATAACATCAAGATCAAAGAAGCCATAGTAAATGTACAAAATGACGTAAAAATGTACAGAGAGACATCATTGAATTAACAGAAAAGAGATGAACACCAAGATAAAACATCTAGAAACTGAATTAGCTCATGCAAAGATCAAACTAGCTGTACCTCTGTTTCCATCTTCTCAACAATTCTAACATCATCAGCTACGGAATTCGGAGAATCCATTTGGTCACCCATGTTTCCTTCCCCTACTTCACTACGTTATCGAGGTATAGTAGGCCAAGTAAACAACACCCAATCAAAAAACCAAAAACTGTATCTGATGGAAAGGTATCATGGGAGGCATAACAGTTAGAAAATGTTCAAGGTGATTGGGAGGTTTGTTTGAAGTTAAGCACAAAGCTACACAATGGGATATCTGTGCTCTGCCCATCACGGGTATCGAAAACCGGTTTCTAGCGTTGTAAGTCCACAGACATGCCGCTGTACCACTGGGGGGGGGCGTGATTGGGAGGAGTAACGAAATGCAAACTATTAATCTTGCTACATATTTAAAAGGAGTAGCTTTAACAACAACCGATTAAATAATGCATTTTCATCTTTATAAGTACGTTTATTTGAAGTTAAGCACAAACAGACACAATAAGCTATATGTCCTCTGCCCACCACTGGTATTGAAACCCGGGTTCTAGCGTTGTATATCCACAGACATACCGCTGTGCCACTGGGAGGGGGGGAGGGCTTTATAAGAACGAACACGAGAAAAGTATATTTAATCAGCTATACTCATTAAAAGGTTAAATTTTAGTTTTACTCTATGTAGGCAGTTTGCTCTGGTTGGAAAATAAAATAACATTTTAAATATTAAGTAATCTTCCAAAAGAGAGCTCAACAGCCATCAGGTATTGGTGGCTAACTTATGAACTGGATTTAAAGTGTCACATCAAAAGAAAGTTTATAAAGCCAATTTTACGACCAAAGTAAAGGAGGTGCACTAGAACTTAGCCAAACTTGCTGAATATGAGGAAAGAGTTTCCTAATTATTTTATCCAGACGTTCCACGTGATATGATACTATTGTTGATACACGATCATTTAATAGCTGCTTTGCTTTAGTGGACGAAGACATGCGAATTAAGCTAAAGCAAAGTACGCGTACATCTTTAAAGGAAGGTGTCCTATTGGCAATAGAACTTGAATCAATTAAAGTTGCAGATAAAAAACTAACTAAAAACACCAACCATGAATTACAGGATCATGAGGTCAAATATTTTGAAAACATCAACTAATTTTGATGGAAGCTTAGAAAAACACAAAGAACTAATCAGATAACTGGTATGTTCCTCAGAAATGAACCACAGGATAGGATGTTCAAGAGCAACATAAAAAAACATATAGCAAGGAACTCTAGACACAAGACTGCAAGGAATAAAATTGATTCCAAAGAATGAAAGAAGAGGGTAACTACTATAAGAGTGGAAACATGGATATTACATCGAGGCTGTGACACATGGCCCAAAAAGAAACAAGAAAAAACAGAGAGCTAACAAGACTTTGAAAATCAGGTAGTAGCAGAACTTAAGCAGCAAATTTCAGAGTATTCCATCTGCTTCAGATAAGACAAAGAGTTCATTATTCAAAGAAACCAGTCCACGCATCAAAATCTACATTACTTATCATTGTTCCACGTTAATGGGAAGCTTTTCAACATGTTGATGGTTACTGGTTCTACGGTTATCATTGTTCTACATTAATGGGAAGTTTTTCAACATTGTAGTTGTTACTGGTTCTACGGTTATCATTGTTCTACATTAATGGAAAGTCTCTTCAACATGGTGGTTGTTACTGGTTCTACAGTTATCATTGTTCTATATTAATGGGAAGCTTTTCAACATGTTAATTGTAACTAGTTCTACAATTATCATTGTTCTACGTTAATGGGAAGCTTTTCAACATGGTAGTTGTTACTGATTCTACAATTATCATTGTTCTACGTTAATGGAAAGGTTTTCAACTTGGTAGTTGTTACTGGTTCTACAGTTATCATTGTTCTACATTAATGGGAAGCTTTTCAACATGTTAATTGTAACTGGTTCTATAGTTATCATTGTTCTACATTAATGGAAAGCTTTTCAACATGTTGATGGTTACTGGTTCTACAGTTACCATTGTTCTACATTAATGGAAAGCTTTTCAACATGTTGATGGTTACTGGTTCTACGGTTATCATTGTTCTACATTAATGGAAAGCTCTTCAACATGGTAGTTGTTACTGGTTCTACAGTTATCATTGTTCTACATTAATAGAAAGCTTTTCATCATGGTAGTTGTTACTGGTTCTACAGTTATTATTGTTCTACATTAACGGAAAGCTTTTCATCATGGTAGTTGTTACTGGTTCTACAGTTATTATTGTTCTACATTAACGGAAAGCTTTTCAACATGGTAGTTGTTATTGGTTCTACAATTATCATTGTTCTACATTAATGGAAAGGTTTTCAACATGGTAGTTGTTACTGATTCTACAGTTATCATTGTTCTACATTAATGGAAAAGTTTTCAACATGGTAGTTGTTACTGGTTCTACAGTTATCATTGTTCTACATTAATGGAAAGGTTTTCAACATGGTAGTTGTTACTGGTTCTACAATTATCATTGTTCTACATTAATGGAAAGGTTTTCAACATGGTAGTTGTTACTTGTTCTACAATTATCATTGTTCTACGTTAATGGGAAGCTTTTCAACATGGTAGTTGTTACTGATTCTACAATTATCATTGTTCTACGTTAATGGAAAGGTTTTCAACTTGGTAGTTGTTACTGGTTCTACAGTTATCATTGTTCTACATTAATGGAAAGGTTTTCAACATGGTAGTTGTTACTGGTTCTACAATTATCATTGTTCTACATTAATGGAAAGGTTTTCAACATG
>NW_013668724.1:79804-84102 GCF_000517525.1 Limulus polyphemus
GATTCTACAATTATTATTGTTCTACATTAACGGAAAGCTTTTCAACATGGTAGTTGTTACTGGTTCTACAGTTACCATTGTTCTACATTAATGGAAAGCTTTTCAACATGTTAATTGTAACAGGTTCTATAGTTCAGCCTGACCTAGTAATGAAAACTGGAAAATTACCTGAGATATAAAACGAGGGTAAAGCTTTAGTCAATTTTCTATTAAATTGTTTCATTAATTGGGTTAAACTAAAAAAATATTAAGTTCGTAGAAATAAGTTTTTCATTATTAATACAGTTGACATATCTTTAAGAGAATGTTTTTTTTTACTGATCATTTTTATATAAACTCCACTATGTTTCTATGTTATTAGCTGATTAGTGCTAAGTAATTTCAACTTAAAACAATAATTCATTGTCAAATGTACTTAAAGGACGAAACTAACTTTCGAAAGCTACATCATTGTATGACGTTATCTCTGGGAATAAGCTGCTTATAGAAATGATTGTTTATTCAACAGAGTTGTTAATATTCATATTATTATCCTCACTTCTGCATTAGGATTAATTATTTTTTCTTTCAAAATTCCAACATTCGAATACATTTGCATATTCTTCTAGCCCACAAGAGTGTACTATTTTGTGTGAAATGTACTGTTATTTGTTTTCACTAGTAGTTTTGGCAGGAAATGAACTTCGCTCTCTTATTTTCACGTTGGACAAGACAGTACAGTCTACTCACCGTTTTCTACAGAAGACTAACTCTGCTTCTAGGGGTTTTAATGGCTATCGTTCATGCATTTCTCAAGTACAGGGAAGTGTCAACACTTTTATATGTTTAGAGTATGGTGCTGTCTCACTCACGAGCCAACTACATTCTGGTTATTACAGAAAATTCTCACTAAACGTGTTGTGATTTTTATATTTTTCTGTCTAAGACACGAGACAACGTTCTGGTTATTACAGAAAATTCACACTGAACGTGTAGTGATTTTTATATTTTTCTGTCTAACACACAAGACAACGTTCTGGTTATTACAGAAAATTCCCACTAAACGTGTATTGATTTTTATTTTTTGCTGTCTAAGACACAAGACAACGTTCTGGTTATTACAGAAAATTCACACTGAACGTGTAGTGGTTTTTATATTTTTCTGTCTAAGACACGAGACAACCTTCTGGTTATTACGACAGTCTTGTGTGTCATTTGTAGACTCTTCTTATAAATTCTAAAAATATCTTGATACATTTATTTGACACTCTTCACCTTCTAATCGTATAAATACCTTATATTTTTCTATAGATATATAAAGTGAGTAAGAAGTATAACTTTTGTTGTTTTGATAGGTTTTCTTCGTACTGAGAAAGAAATTCAATCAGATCTCTCCCTTGCACGTGATACACCACGGCCTCGTGCCAGTAAGTGTTTGGAGTGGAGTTAAATTTGCTGCTGGTAGGTTACATTTTATTTTGTACTCCCTTGCACGTGATACATCACGACCTTATCAGCAGCTTTTCGGAGTGGAATTTGCTGCATAGAATTATCTGTAATAACATAGCGTTGGCTCGTGACTTAAACTGCAAGTAGAATATAAAAATCACAACACGTTCAGTGTGAATTTTCTGTAATAACCAGAACGTTGTCTCGTGTCTTAGACAGAAAAATATAAAAATCACAACACGTTCAGTGTGAATTTTCTGTGTATGTACAATAATACAACGTATACTAAGGGTATGTAAGGCGGTGGTGTTTGTACAATAATACAACGTATACTAAGGGTATGTAAGGTGATGGTGTTTGTACAATAATACAACGTATACTAAGGGTATGTAAGGCGGTGGTGTTTGTACAATAATACAACGTATACTAAGGGTATGTAAGGCGGTGGTGTTTGTACAATAATACAACGTATACAAAAGGTGTGTAAGACGTTAGCGTTTGTACAGAAATATAGGAAGTATACAAAAGTTATATGCGCCGCACAGTATCATGTCTTCTTGCTCAGTAAGTTATATATAACGGCCTGAACACTCCGTGTAGAACGATGTCATGTCTTCTTGTTCAGTAAGCTATATATATAACTACATGAACACTCCGTGTAGAACAGTATCATGTCTTCTTGTTCAGTAAGTTATATATAACGGTTTGAACAGTTCGAAAGAACAGTGTCATGTCTTCTTGTTCGGTAAGTTATATATAACGATTTGAACAGTTCGAATAGAACAGTGTCATGTCTTCTTGTTCGGTAAGTTATATATAACGGTTTGAACAGTTCGAATAGAACAGTATCATGTCTTCTTGTTCAGTAAGTTATATATAACGGTTTGAACAGTTCGAATAGAACAGTATCATGTCTTCTTGTTCAGTAAGTTATATATAACGGTTTGAACAGTTCGAATAGAACAGTGTCATGTCTTCTTATTCAGTAAGTTATATATAACGACCTGAACCCTTCGTGTAGAACGATGTCATGTCTTCTTGTTCAGTAAGCTATATATATATAACTACATGAACACTCCGTGTAGAACAGTATCGTGTATTTGATAAGTAAGTAATACATAACTATATAACTACTTTGTTCACAATATATATTTGAAATAATAAATAATTTTTGAAAATTGCTGATTTTGTTACTTAAAGAACTATAATTATTGTTAATTTTGTAATGTTAATATTGTCCATTAATGAGTCGCCAAAATCCCTCTTCGTGACTTTCATATTAGTATTAGGTTACCAGTTAAATTAACAGGAAATCGTGAAAATCTTGAACGAGGAAAGTTTTATTTTCTAGAAGATTCCTTAAAACAACTATGTCGCACTAAGACAACCTGTTAATAGCAATATTTTAAAAACAACACAGACTTCAAGGTAAAATAAATACTTGTCTTTCGTGTTTTCTGTGAGCATCGCCTAATACTATAGAATCTTCCCAAAAAGGTGAAATCAAATTCCCACAAAAACAGCAAATTTCGTAATTCAAATGAGCAATTCTAAACAAAACAGGCAAGAAAAGCCATGTGCTTGTCACTTCTGTTACAAAACGTTTACCAATTTAAGTTTTGTATTGCTACCTACCGTATCAGCGAATTCTACAAATCTTGTTGCAAAGTACCACCATCCGATTGACGCCATCTGTTAAGTAAGAAAAGGAACAGTGCTTGAAGCATACTAAAGCGTTAAGAAATACTCTGAAATTATTACCTTATACATAACATACAAACTGATCTCGTCGACATTGATCTGATAACACAACGGTTACCTAAGATGTCATTTAAAGTTTAATTAGTTTTATATAACACATTTCTACAGAGTTGCTTGCAAAAAATTTAAGTCTAAATGACATAGAGCCTCAAACATTTGATTTAAAATCTCTTGTTTGTTTTTTTACTTTCTTATAAAATATTTTATGTATTATAAACATTTAGAAGTTGTGCCTCAAACATTTGATTTAGAATCTCTCTCTTGTTTTTTTTTACTTTCTTATAAAATATTTCATGTATTATAAACATTTAGAAGTTGGCCTCAAACATTTGTTTTAAATGTTTGGATGCTACATGGTTTGTTGGTTTGGATGTTTTGACGCTACCTGATTTAGATTTTGTACGCTACAGGGTTTTTGATGATTGGTCGCTACACGGTTCGTACTTTGGATGCTACATGGTTTGGAAGTTTCGATGCTCTACAGTCTACACGGTTTGGATGTTCTCTACACGGCTTGGATGTTTGGACACTACTTGGTTTAGATTTTGGGATGCTCCAGGGTTTCATTATTTGGATGTTTGGATGCTACATACTTTAAATGTTTCGACACTACATGGTTTAGACGTAATATGGTTTGAATGTTTGGATACTACATTGTTTAGATGTTTGTATATTACATAGTTTGTATGTTTGTACATTACATGGTTTAGTGGTTTGATGTTTGGACGCTACCTGGTTTGATTGTTTGGATGTTTGGATGCTACATGATTTAAATATTTGGTCGCAACATGGTTTGGATGTTTTGACGCTATATGATTTAGATGTTACATGATTTGGGTGTTTGGATTTTACATGGTTTTGATGTTTGAACGCTACACAGTTTGGAGATTACGTAGTTTAGATGTCTGGACAGTACATGGTATGATGTTACTTGGTTTGATTGTTTTGATGTTTGGACGTAACACAGTTTGGAGATTACGTGGTTTAGATGTCTGGACAGTACATGGTATGATGTTACTTGGTTTGATTGTTTCGATGTTTGGACGCCACACAGTTTGAATATTACGTGGTTTAGATGTCTGGACAGTACATGGTATGATGTTACTTGG
>NW_013668724.1:84955-94417 GCF_000517525.1 Limulus polyphemus
CAGTACATGGTATGATGTTACTTGGTTTGATTGTTTGATGTTTGGACGCTACACGGCTTTTATGTTTTAGACGCCACATGGGTGGGTTTGGTGTTTCTACGCTACACGGCTTGGATGTTTGGACGCTACATGTCTTGGCTGCTTGGATGTTACATGCTTTGGATGTTTTGACCCTACGCGGTTTGAATGTTTGGACGCTACATGATTTGAATGTTACATGGTTTGGATGTTTGTACGCTACATACTTTGGATTTTTGAACATTACTTGGTTTAAATGTTTGGATGATACATGGTTTGATTGTTTGGATGCTACATGGTTTGATTGTTTGGATGCTACATGGTTTGATTGTTTGGACGCTACATGATTTAGATGTTTTGACGCTACATGATTTAGATGTTTGGACTCTATATGGTTTGGATGCTTGGACGCTACATTGTTTAAATGTTTGGACGCTACATCGTTTAGATGTTTGGACGCTACATGATTTTGATGTTTGAAGGTTGCAAGTAGAACTTTACCTTCATAACAAATCTTCTGGCATTCGTCAATGAATAGAAACCCTATTCCATCCATTTTAACGTTAATAAATATTAAGCCTATTCCATACAATTTTATGTTATATAAATATTAAGTTTATTTCGTATAATTTAACGTTAATAAATATTAAGCTTATTCCATACAATTTAATGTTAATAAGTGCTAAGCTGATTCCATTGAATTTAACGAAACTGTAAATATCTCCACAAAGCAGGATTAGCTTTCGATTGAAGTACTGTTTAAAACACTATTTTTGTATTATATAGTACTATTCAGTTTACGGTATACTGTTTTATATCTCCATTTCTGTATTTTATACTAGCATAAAATACCCATTCTTCACTGTGGGATTCTTAAGCCCCCTCATTACTCACTGGGGCCTCAATGGGTATCCATTATCTTAATTACTTCTATAATTACCCCAATGCGCCAATTCTTTATTTGATTTACTTGTTGTCATTTCCTGAACTTAATTCAATTCAACTCTTTTTTAAAAGCAAATAGATTTAATTTAGCTTCTCAGATTCGTTTTTTTTTCTTCCTGTGTTTTATTTGAACTTATTTTCACTTTCCGAATTCTCCAATATTCTCTGATTCATATACTTCTTCCCGTTTCCCAAATTTAGTTCAATTCAACTTTTTTTATAATTCTCGGATTTGTATTTTTCTTCCCATGTTTGCATTGAAAAAGAGTATCTGGCAGAAAACCTCCACCAAATGTTCATTCAGTAAGTGAGAATTAGAAAATATATATACTTTCTATAGACCTTCAGGAATGAGAGTAATGGGGCTTAAGGACTATAGGGCAAAACCCGAGGGCAAAAAATTAGCTAAAATTTTTTTGAATCAAATCTAAAAGGCTCGGCATGGTCAGGTGGTTAAGGCACTCGACTCCCAATCTGAGGGTCGCGGGTGACCCTACACATACCAGTAGACTAGTTCTTTCTCAGTCACATAAACCATGACCCTACACATACCAGTAGACTAGCTCTTTCTCAGTCACATAAACCATGACCCTACACATACCAGTAGACTAGTTCTTTCTCAGTCACATAAACCATGACCCTACACATACCAGTAGACTAGCTCTTTCTCAGTCACATAAACCATGACCCTACACATACCAGTAGACTAGTTCTTTCTCGGTCACATAAACCATGACCCTACACATACCAGTAGACTTGTTCTTTCTCACTAAAAAACCCGTGACTTTACACATACCAGTAGGCTTGTTCTTTTTCAGTCACAGAAACCGTGACCCTACACATACCAGTGGACTAGTTCTTTTTCAGTCACAGAAACCATGACCCTACACATACCAACAGACTTGTTCTTTTTCAGTCACAGAAACCGTGACCCTACACATACAAACATACTTGTTCTTTTTCAGTCACAGAAACCGTGACCCTACACATACATAACATGGACTTGTTCTTGAAATATTTTTTGCACTTATAAATTGCGCAGTCTCATTTCATTTACGATTATTTTTCCAAACGATACTCAACTTTTGTTCAGACTACGTGTATATCTGAACGAAGAATATCTATGTACCTGAGCAGAGACAGACATGAAAACAAATGACGGACGTATTAATCATGAAGAAATTACCAATATCTATTCACCAATCAGAAACTTTTGATAAGAAGCTAAACCAACATTTTTAAAAAGCCGATTCTTTCAGACTGGTCAATTGTTGAGATTGGCGAAGAGTACAGAGTTCAAAGTCCAGTTGAGCTACCCGAAAATCTAACACTGATGTGGTTATTTCCATAGATATGTTCTCGCTTTACATTTCCCTATTGGTTCTTTGCAATTTTCCAGTTTATATACAAGTTAATAAATATGTTTTCTATTTCATTCTCAAACATGGTAGCTGAACGTATGCTCAGCATTATTAAAGTGGAAAAACATAAAAAGAAAACAGGTTAGCTGCATCAAAATTAAAAGCAACCATCCAACGTTGTTAAGGAGTGAAAATGAAAAAACACAACAAAAGCAGTACATGTTATTGAGTTGTATGTTGTTTTGAAGACAATGTTTAAATGTATAAAAGCCAACGCCATGCCTTTGTGGTTATCTTAATATATGATCACACTTATAAGAAGAGTTACAAATAGTTGAATGTGGTCTTCACGATTTAAATATAATTTCATATACGCTACTTTGTAGTTTTCATCAGTTTTAAATTTATCTTTTTCATATTTCGTGAAAGAATAATTAACCAGATTGATTTCACTAGTAGTAAGTCAGAGAAATATTTGAATAAACTATAGTACTTTGGAAGCTATTTCAGAATTACTTGTTGGTTTCCCAGGGCTTTAATGCACACAGATAGGATTTCAAAATATATTGTTTGAAAACATGTAGATATTTGAATATTAAATATCAAACTTTACTCGATAAATAATAGCTTTCCTTATGCGTGATATATGTTGATAAATATGAAGATACAGAATTGTTTTCAGAGTAAGAGCTTGATATATTTTCCTTGTTTTTCTTTTTCTTAACAGAACGGGAAGTTAATAAATTTTCCTTATACTAAAACGTCATTTTTATTACAACTGAAGACCATCGTTAAAAGCATTCTGATTGGTTACTGTTGAGTGAGTTCCTAGAAGAAGAGACGCACTGCTGTGGTTAGAGGAAAAGAAAACTTAAAAAGGTATTTCGACAGATAAATTTATTGTTATCATTATTTTCTTGGCCGAAACACCCAAACCACGATTTATAGAGAAAAATACAATTCTACTAGACTCATAGGTCTTACCTGCAAAGCCTCGGGGTTATCAGAATAATCCACAGGCTGACATCTCCAGTTATACTCGTTGAACCATCCTAGCCTCCCTAACTTTACCAATGAAAAGTTAGATCAATATTTGAAACTTTAAAATGTTCGGTATGATAACTGATTATCTGCAGGTTCGTCCAGTAAAATCATATTAGGCTTATTAAAATATATATTCTCTTGTTGATGCAATCCACTTAGTTTGAGTGATTATAACATTTGAATATTTAATATGGTACTCTTCAAGTTGAGACATGAAAAATATTCTCAAATTTTACATTATTTTTTTCTATATGAAAAGCTAGACATTATAGATAAATATAGTTGAAAAGTGAACACAACATTTTAACGGTTATAGCATATTCTGTATATGTAGGCTTAAAAATGGTTCATAATTAAAGTTAAAATCTGAACCTAAGATATTACTACCTATAGGTTGTGCGAAAAGTCGGGCACTTACGACAACAATAATTAAAAACCAAGCTAAAATTTAAATTATTTTACCTGTATGAAAAGCCAGGCGTTAACGACAACCATGGTAAAGTTGTAGACCACCATCAGTTTTCTAAGGTAAAAAGGTTTTCTATCCTTCATCCAAGCAGGGCCAACAACTTTCACGAAGTACACGTAGCAGAAGACAAGCGTAAGTGTAGGCCATGGGCTCTGCATAAGAGGCCAGTCTCCAACTCTGGGATCTAACCCGGTAATAGCAAAACCAAGAATTTAAAAACAAAGATAATATGTGAGTCACGTAAATTTAATTCCCTCAAATCAACATACTCGTCTTTCGTAAATCAAGTTAGCCACAATATATAAATTTAGCCTTCATAAACCAATATACTTGTTCTTCCTGAGTATAATGTTTATACTTAACAACCAAAAAAATACAATAGACTAATATTTCTGATTATAAGCACTTATACCACAATTTTCTTTCACATTCCTTTTAATTTATGCATTGCAGCTTTAATACCAGTGGTATGTAAAGCATTTCAGGCCTATCTTCAGTTTACTGCTAAGTAGGTCTTTCGTTCATCAGCTGGGACGGATAACGAGAGATAGTTTATCTAAAATGCTATTTAAAAGTCCAGGCAAGAAGTTTAAAGTACTAGTTTAAACGCTGAAATATGACGAATAATTGGACTCCAATAGGCCTTACATCCACAGTGGAAACCACATTGGAGTGGAGATTTTTTAACACACTTCTTTTAACTTGTACACTCCAGATTTACATCCATCTTTTGTGTCCCAGAAGTTAATTCTATTTATCGACCAATACATAGAAAGACTGACAATAATTTCTATCACATATTTCTTTACTGTTCCTGTACGGGTGTCCAGTAAGAAGAATGTATTAGCAGTTCAACCTCGAGGTTTCAGTATTGCAAAAACCACGTACAACTGGATGTAAAACACGCAAGGCCTCAATCGAAATGCTGTGTATACGTGTTATTTGTAAGACATCAAATGTTGTGATGGTGTCTAAATCCTAGGCCTGAGAAACATTATGATATGTTGTTCTGGTATAACATCGGGTAAAAACTAATAACAATTATTCACTTCTACGTAACAGTTTGTTTTGTTCTTGAATTTCGCGCAAAGCTACACCAACGAATAGTGGGATTGATCGTACCTTTATAACGCCCCCACAGCTGAAAGGACGAGCATGTTTGATGGGACGGGGATTCGAGCCCGTGACCCTCAGATTGCGACTCGAGCGCCCTAACCACCTGGCCATGCCGGGCCTGTTCGTAAAAGAAAGTAAAGAATGGTTTAATTGTACTTAATGACGAAAAAGATGCACTTGCCCTTATTAATCTAATAACAAATACATTTACCTCATTATAATGAACACAAAATATATTTACCCCTTTGTTTAGTTTGTTGTTAAGCATAAAGCTACACAATGGGCTATTTGTACTGTGTCTACCGCGGCTATCAAAAACAAGTTTTTAGCGTTATATTCCCTCAGACTTGCCGCTGAGCCACTGGGGGGGGGGGGG
The DNA here is from genome assembly GCF_000517525.1 of Limulus polyphemus. Lineage (NCBI taxonomy): Eukaryota > Metazoa > Arthropoda > Merostomata > Xiphosura > Limulidae > Limulus > Limulus polyphemus. The sequence goes on from NW_013668724.1 coordinate 90,285, forward strand.
TGTTTTACCCCTTTAACATTAGTTAGTTAGTTTGTTTGTTTGAAGTTAAGCTCAAAACTACACATTGGGCTATCTGTGCTCTGCCCACCACGGGTATCGAAACCCGGTTTCTAGCGTTGTAAGTCCGCCCTCTTTAACGTTTAACAAAGTATAATATTGAACTTTAATAAACAGCGCGCACAATATATTTTCCCTCAATTTAACGACCGGCGAAATATATACTTCTACATAACGACAAAAAAAAACCGTTTATATTTACTTAACGATCAACAAAATATAATTGAACTCTACTAAATGGCCTTAAAATTATATTTTATTTCTGCTTAACAGCTAGAAAAACTTGAAACTTCACAGTCCGTCAAAAATCCCTAAACAATAATAAATACCTTAATGGTAATAGGCACTATACGTTCTTACTAAAGCGTAGCTGACAGTTTCCCTTGCAAGTGACGTCACCTGAAGCTACTGTGACGTCACTATAGATATTCGTAGTAGCATGTGTGTAAAAATTACATTGTTTTCAGTAATAATCTAGATTTTGCTTTGAAACCCCCCTCTTTTTCCACAGGTTTTACTAATGAACTGAATATTTGAGAACACATTGTTGAATAAATGTTTCACAAACTATTTCGTTCCATTAACCGAAACAGAGTAAAAAGAAATATATACCTTAATGCAATACAAACGCATTTTTGAGAAACATCCTTAAAGTCCATGTCTGTAGGTCACTGATAAACGCCAGTGTTGACATTACACACGGATACATCCTTAAAGTACATGTTTGAAGGTCACTGATAAATGCCAGTGTTGACATTACACACGGATACATCCTTAAAGTACATGTTTGAAGGTCACTGGTCAAATATATAAAACGTTTCGTATTTTTACGCTAATAATTGTACTGTCTTGCCTTCTATAGATATAGGAATAAACTAAATTAATATATCGAAGTATAGCAGTTGACCCTACATTATAATAACATTTAATTCGAGAAAATGGTTTAAAAATAATTTAGAGAAGTAACACCTGACTGTTTTTCGTGTCTCTACAACTAATTTAATAATACCTCAAAAGCACATAAAAATACAGCGTTTTTAAACACCAGTTATATAACAAAGTCTACAAGGTTGGTCTAACTTTAATCCTGAAAAGTTTTCTTTTTTATTTCTTTACTTTTTACTTTTCACCTTTTCAGATCTCTGTTATAATATAAGTGAAACATCATTAAACATAATCAAGAACAAGAAAGAAAAGCTTTCCAGGAGTAACACCAACATTTTAGATTATAGATTAAGATGGTCTGCTTCAATTTTCGAAACAATAAATAATCAAGCTACGAGTTATTTTCTTTCCAACTTCAAACTAAAAATAAGCTCAGTGCTTGTATCTTTTAAAAACAAATGAAGACGAATCTACTTTCAATGAAGATATTTCATCACACACATTCAAAAAGTCTAAGCTCTAAATGGCTTTCCTGCTTTCCCTTGGTGTTTTATCACAAATTCAACAGCCCAAAGCTCTAACTAGCTTTCTTGATTTCCAGTGGGACACACTCAATAGCCCTAAACTATAAAAAGCTTGGCGCTTTTCCATGGTGTGTTATTACATATTCAACAGCTTTAAAATCTAAAAGGCTTGCCAATTTTCTGTGATGTTTTATCGTACACCCAACAGCTTTGAACTCTAAAAGGCTTAGCGGTTTTCGATGGTATTTTATTGCACATTCAACAGCTCTAATCTCTAAAAGGTTTGCCGGTTTCCCATGATATTTTATTTTATCACACACCCAACAGCTGTGAACTCTAAAAGGCTTGCCGGTTTCCCATGGTGTTTTATCACACACCCCACAACTTTAAACTCTACAAAAATTGCCGGTTTCCTATGGTGTTTTATTGCATACTCCACAACTTTAAACTCTACAAAAATTGCTGGTTTCCTATGGTGTTTTATCACACACATAGTAGCTCTAATCTCTAAAAGGCCTTTACATGTCTGTTTTTTCGTAACAACAGTTAATACTATCGTTTCTGTGTTTTTCTGCTTCAATGTCCTGTTTAAATTAAATTATATAATTCTTTACGTACTCGGGTTATTATGATACTGAATTCGGTGAACTTTTTTCTAAGTTACTTTTCCAAGTAAAAGCACGTTTACCATTCTGAATTTAAGGTCTGACGTCAGGATTTGAAGGCATATTTGTTTTCTCACCTGCTAGAATAACAAACAAAATAACATTACTTAGTTACGAACGTCACAGCTTAAACAAGGGACACATTCCACCAAAAACTACAGAACAATATTGACTCATACCATAAAATGTTTTATACTCCTTGCGGCCAGTATAGTTTCTTGAATATTTTACACGGAATAAACTACACAATATAAATAAGGAATATCTAATCTTTCTAACTTTTTGGGCCCGGCATGGCCTGGTGGTTAGGGCACTCGACTCGCAATCTGCGGGTCGCGGATTCGAATCCCTGTCACACCAAACATGTTCGCCCTTTCAGCCGTGGGTGCGTTATAATGTGACGGTCAATCCCACTATTCGTTGGTAAAAGAGTAGCCCAAGAGTTGGCGGTGGGTGGTGATGACTAGCTGCCTTCCCTCTAGTCCTACACTGCTAAATTAGGGATGGCTAGCGCAGATAGCCCTCGTGTAGCTTTGCGCGAAATTAAAAAACAAACAATCAACTTTTTTTTCTGAGTTCCACACTTGAAGGGCGCTCGGAATTTGAAGAAGTCGTAGATAGTAAAAGATTACACCTAGAGTACTAGAAGTTTTGTTTCAGTGGCACAGCAGTATGTCTTCGGACTTACAACACTAAAAACGTGGATTCGATACCCGTGACGAGCAGAGCATAAATAGCCCATTGTAAATCTTTGTGGTTAATTACAAACAAACTACTAAAATATGGCTTAAATATTTGAATTTTCTTTATTCACTTCTCTAGATCGAGTTACTAAAAAACCTTTTTATTAAATCTTAATAATTTGCTGGCTCACTACAGATAATAACTCTTAGCCTGTTAAAAACAAGTTTAAATCATGTCATGTTATTCATTAAGATTTTATATGACAACGTATTGCTTTGAAACAACCAAATAATGGTGGATGTTGTTTTTATTTAAATTTATTTCCATTAGACATATATTGTAATATTACTGAAGAACATTTAAAATCGTTCTGATATTGTAGTATTACTGAAGAACATTTAAAATCGTTCTGATATTGTAATATTACTGAAGAACATTTAAAATCATCCTGATATTTGAAGACTTGTAAATAACTTATATTTTCTAAAATTGATGTTTCATTTTTTAACACACCATCACATTCATAAGGCACAAATAATTAGAGACAGAATAAAATAGTTCTTAATTTACAGTAGTGTTTGGTTTACAATAGTTCATGACTTACATTACCGTTTGATTTACAGAAGTGCTTAACTTACAATAGTTCATGACTTACAATACCATTTGATTTATAGTAGTGCTTAACTTACAATAGTTCATGACTTACAGTACCATTTGATTTATAGTAGTGCTTAACTTACAATAGTTCATGACTTACAGTACCATTTGATTTATAGTAGTGCTTAGTTTACTATAGTTCATGACTTACAGTACCATTTGATTTACAGTAGTGCTTAGTTTACTATAGTTCATGACTTACAGTACCATTTGATTTATAGTAGTGATTAGTTTACTATAGTTCATGACTTACAGTACCATTTGATTTACAGTAGTGCTTAGCTTACAATAGTTCATGACTTACATTACCGTTTGATTTACAGAAGTGCTTAACTTACAATAGTTCATGACTTACAATACCATTTGATTTACAGAAGTGCTTAACTTACAATAGTTCATGACTTACAATACCATTTGATTTACAGTAGTGCTTAGCTTACGCCCCCCAGTAGCATAGTGGTGTGTCTGCGGACTTACAACGCTAGAAACCGGGTTTCGATACCCGTGGTGGGCAGAGCACAGATAGCCCTTTGTGTAGCTTTGTGCTTAATTTCAAACAAACAAGCTTAGCTTACAATAGTTCATGACTTACAGTACCATTTGATTTAAATAAATGCTTAACTTACAATAGAACTTGATTTTTTAGAGGGGGTAAAACATA
>NW_013668724.1:94730-108738 GCF_000517525.1 Limulus polyphemus
CTTACAATAGTTCATGACTTACAGTACCATTTGATTTAAATAAATGCTTAACTTTACAATAGAACTTGATTTTTTAGAGGGGGTAAAACATATTTTACATAACTCTGTTTGTTTGTAATTGAGCAAAAAGCTACACAAAGGGCTATCTGTGTTCTGTTTACCACGGGTATCGAAACCCGGTTTCTAGCATTTCAAATCTGCAAACATACCGCTATGCCACTAGGAAGCTCATAAATCTGAACAAACGTCTCTGGCTTACTTATTTAGTTTTAGAGGGCGTTATTAAACTTTGAATATGAAACCATAAAGTGACACAAAGACTTATAATTCAAGAGGTCTTACCTCCTGCATCAAGAATCCTGGTATAAGAGTCTCGCAATGAGTCCAGTACCTTCAGCATTTCTGTTTAATATGATTCCTTGTTTCTCTATAAGAAGTGTTCCATGAAGTGTCCAGACTGATCTCTTCTAGCTTGCTTCTTTCAGTACCTAGACTCTGGTTGGCCTCATATAGCTTCACACTTGGATATTGACTTCAAACACCTGCAAAGTTAGAATGAGAGCTAATTCACACCTAGTTGGCGAATGTAAGTTATGTTTACTCGGAAAATAATATTTTTTCCTGTTTTGATTCCACTTATTCGGTTAATACCCAAGTCATACGGTTATCGCCTGAAATATAAGATTATTTAACTGAGTGCTATTACTAGTACTAGGTCATAAGACAAAGGAAGCGACATGAAAGAGAGGTCATGTGGCATGAGAACAAAATAGTGTATAAAACACATGCAGTTCCTAGCTGTGTTTGGTCGATGTCTCACCATTCTTTATAGCATTATTACTAGTACTCACACTTTCCGAGTTTTCTTTTCTGACTTATCAGGTATTTTATTTTATGCATCTCAGTCTTCTTAACGTTCTATAGACTATAATATTGTTACCTATAACTACAAGCTGAATTGTTTTTAATCGACTTTAGCGCTTTATTTGTATTATAATCTTCTGTTTATAAAACAAAACATCGGTTATCTCTTCAACTCTTTGTTTTCATACCGTAATTTATATCTAGTCTAAAATAAAAACAACAGGTCCTAACACTAAGCAATGTCGCCTAAGCTGTAGGCACTAATCATATGAACTTATATAAGTAAGGAAAGAACATTAAGCAATGTCGCCTAAGCTGTAGGTACTAATCATATGAACTTATATAAATAAGGAAATAACACTAAGCAATGTCGCCTAAGCTGTAGGTACTAATCATATGAACTTATATAAATAAGGAAAAAATGCAACATTATCTAAACTACACTATATCTACTATATTCATGGCTGATGAGGCTTTTCGTAAAATACCAGAGCTCTTCAGGCTGGCTAAATTACGACAGATATAGTAATGGTTGAGACAATATTTATGTTATAAATTACTTGAATAACAACTGTCTTGGTTAGAACTAAATTACTTTGCTGAAGAGTAAATATCCCTTTTTTAAAGTCATTAAACTTCAGAATTACGCTTATGATTTTTATTAGCATGAATTATTCATTTATTTTGACAACAAACTGTTTGGTATTATATTATCTATTTTGTTTTGAATTTACTCGTCATTCAAAAAATCTGGCATATCAGTAAGCTCGTCTTTTTGATTCGGGAGCGGATCAAGTAACCACAGCGTCAACATGAGAAGACTACAACAGTAATTTTAAGAACTTATAAAGGTAAAGAGGAATGAAATAATATGCATCCTGGACTACTGTTAATAACGCTTAATATTGTAGTTTGAGCTACGTTTACTAACACTAAATATTGTAGTCTGAGCTACGTTTACTAACGCTTAATATTGTAGTCTGAGCTACGTTTACTAACACTAAATATTGTAGTCTGAGCTACGTTTAATAACGCTTAATATTGTAGTCTGACGTACGTTACTAACACTGAATATTGCAGTCTAAACTACGGACTAACACTAAATATTGTAGTCTGAGCTACGTTTAATAACGCTTAATATTGTAGTTTGAGCTACGTTTACTAACACTAAATATTGTAGTCTGAGCTACGTTTACTAACGCTGAATATTGTTGTCTGACGTACGGTTACTAACACTGAATATTGCAGTCTAAACTACGGACTAACACTAAATATTGTAGTCTGAACTATGATTACTAATATTGGATATTGTAGTCTGAACTATGGTTACTAACACTGTGTATTTTAGTTTGAACCAAAGTTATTAACAATAAATATTGTAGTCTGAACTAAGAACATATGACATGTATGTTTTCTTCCATAACTAAAGTAAAACATAAAAGTAAATAATCTTATTAGCTGTAAAAATTGTAATTATATTTTTTGTATGAGAAAGAAAATTGCTTACCCGCAGTAACGACGTGAGCTTAAGAAATATATACGTCTTAGTTGCTAAAAGGGCAAAACACGTTCATTTCTTTTGGTCTGGTTGTCCTTCTTTGAACTCTTAGCGTTACCAATATTCAATGATGTTACCTTGAAATGAATGGCGTTATATAGTTAGTTACTGTGGTTTTGAGAGAGCGATAATTTGGAAACACAAGTGAAATGTGAAAGTGACAGGAATGCTGAGAAATCTTGAAAAGATCTCTAATGTAAAGAAGTCTCTTTCAGTGTTCCATTACGTTTCTTCAAAATGCTGCTTCCTCTGTTTCAGTCAACATGAGATTGCGTGGCAAACTAGAGACAACTCAGTCGCGACCTGAACACTTTGTGTACTGTTACGGCTGGTTTTTCACCTGTTGTTATCCTAACATTTATTTACAGATTCCGTGTTTTCGAGGTATATTCATGAGAATTTACTCAGGTTTTCTTTAGTACAGAACTGAAAAAACAGTCTAAACATGGGATGGTCTCTGAATATTTAACGGACTTAATTTGCAGTGTATACAGAGTGATCTTGATCACGTTGATGCGTGATACGTACTACTAATTGTACGGTAAATGTAACTGTAACATAACTTTGGTAATACTGTCCTTACATACTTGTTTGTTAAAATACTCCTGTTTCTACCAAAAATGTATGAAAAACGACACAACAACATTAATTACATCAGAAAAGTCAAATTTATTTTTCTTTAAATTGTAACGTAAACTATCTACAATATTCAATTGATGGATACCATTTGGTATTTATATTCTTAATCCTTTAACTTCCATAGGTACATATATATATATGCCCCTTCTAAAGCACTGCCATGGGTATATATATGCCTCCTTCTAGAGCACTGCCATGGGTACATATATGCCCCTTCTAGAGCACTGCCATGGGTACATATATGCTTCCTTCTAGAGCACTGCCATGGGTACATATATACCACCTTCTAGAGCACTGCCATGGGTACATATATATACCACCTTCTAGAGCACTGCCACAGCAGTTTGGAATTTTGTATGACTTCAAAGAAAGGATATTCACTTTGAACCTTCTCAAAGTTTACCAGTTTCAAGTTTCAGATAAATAACGAAATATCCAAAACATGTGCATTCTTGTTTTCTGCTGTGTATTTGTCAACATGGCGGTGAAATAGTTAAACCCTTTCCTCAGTCGTTGTTCTTTTGTATCACCTCTCTTGATCTCTGTGAATAACGAACTATTATTTGTTTTCGTGAACATGTGGGACTGTCGTCTCACCTCTCTTGATCTCTGTGAATAACGAACTATTATTTGTTTTCGTGAACAAGTGGGACTGTCGTCTTTTATTTTTTTTCTATAAAAGCTTACTTACTATAATCTTTGATACAGTAATCCAAGGGGTAGACGAGGTCTCCACCCTACTCACAATGGGCTAATTCATAAAGAACTTGTGTTAAATTATTGAATAGTCAGAATCAGAGAAAACGGCCCATTAGCGCCATCGGATTTCATATGGAAAGAAGAAATTGCAATATCATCTCACACCGGTCTATTTGATTAAAAAGTTGTTAGATTATTGAATTCCAGGTTCAAGGAAAAATATCACGACTTTCATTTAAACAGGAAATGATGATTTCAGTGGTCAGCTAAACCGACACAGTAGTAAACACATTACTTTGAAATACGACACACGTAAAACGTGTACAAAACGTTGAAGCTATAGTTTTGGTACAATTAAAACGTATTGTGAAACTCCACATCCTTCCACCATCGTCAGGAGTACAGCATAGGTCCAAAAATATATCCAGTTCACATAATATTCAAATAAAGTATATTAAATAGATTCCCATACTGGGTTTATTTACTCCATAGGCTGAACTATCTTTTTGACACCTTATTTTTGTTTTGAATAATTTCTGAATGTTCTCAAACATTTTATTCCAGTACAAGTAGGTAACGCAAATGTAAGTTGCATGTCACAACGATATTTTATTTTCGTTCCTCTTAGCTGCTATGAAACTAAGTTGAAGTAGAAGGTTTTCAGGAAATCCTATAAAGACTCTTATCATGAATACGATTAACTCTAAAACTCATACTAATTCCACATGTACATCAAAGACTTTACATTATATTCAGATAACTATTTCTTTCTAATGCCTATTATCTTACATATATTGATTTATACAGTGGTGTAGGAAGGAGTTTCAAAGTGGGGTGCGTGGCTAGACATGCAGATAGTATAATAATACAACTTACAGTTGCTATATAAGTCAAATATGTAAAAGTGGGGGTGCTACAGCAACTGTGGTTCTGACGCTTCTAGATTTATAGAAAGAACTTGTGATCTACTAGTAATACTATTTTATTTTTTAATAAATATTGTGTTTATTGTCACTACATCTTTAGTTTGACGATACAACAACCTTTTATTATAGCTGTCTTGTAATGGTTTCTTTTGCTGGCTGGATTCTTTTTCGGATTATTCAGTAAAATTAAAAACTTAAAGTCCAGTCCACTTATTGGTAATGAAAGTGTTTTATTTCTGAAACTACAAGTTACACAAATGTAACTTATAAAAGTTCCATGTAGCTAATGATAAGCCTAACTCCACGATTAACGCTAAACGGTCACTTACTTCCTCACTTCTCTCGTATTTACGGTACATCTTGTATCTCTATTACTTCATTGAAAACACAAAATCCAAATTTACAGCACTGAACTAACTAAATGGAGAGACTCGCTAGTCAGTCAACAATTTCTACAAGCTACTCTATCCTAACTCGAATTTTTATACTTTCAAATCGCTTCTCATCAGGGCCGGATTTGGATGAAGAGAGGCCCTAGGCTATTCCACTTGTGAGGCCTCTCCCAATATCACACCCACCATGAAAGAGTGTTTTAAACAAAATTCAGTGAAGCCGAGGATGATGACGGGTGTTTAAAAGTCCGCAATTCACAATCCCTCCTCTAAAGGACATAAGATGTTATTGTTAAATACCGTAGTGATTGAAAAAAATACATAAATGTTAAAATCAACATTGTGAAAAACTTTTGCAATAACCGAACTTTGTAAACATTTTGTGGAATAAGCAGGAATCTTTAGGAAAACGAAATTGTAAGTTTGCTGTTATATTTTTTAAAAAAACCTTGAGCTTACAAATTTTATTGGCTAGGAAGTGTTAATAAGATGATCGTGACTGCCTGACAGTGTGTGTGAGACACTTTTAGATCCTACTATATGTTGTCATTAAACAGTCGGTTTTAAAATACATATTGTTACGTCTCTCTTCGTTTGTTAATTTTCCGTATAATTTATTTCCGATGAAACTTCAGCGACACAAGTCCTTTCTTAAATAAAACTAGTTTATTCCCTCTCAATACAACTTTACAATACACTTAATTTCCACAGTCACTTTTACTTAATTACACGCTATAATTCACAACGATTTACGCACTTTACTTCCGCTGTCGTAACAATATTAAGAAACAAAGAAACTACAATCATCAAATACACTAAGACTAAAAAATGTTTTTTTTTCTAGCCTTCCTCATAGCACAATCATTCAAAAGTTCATCAAAATTTGTTTGTCTAAGTTTGTCACTTTCAATGCATAGAATGCTCAGTGCGGACAACCTCTCTTGAGACATTGTGGCCCTTAACTCATTTCTAATTCTTTTGAGTCTTGAAAAAGACCTCTCTCCCGAGCAGTTAGTGACCATTAAGCTAAGAAATAGTCACATGATTGCTCCCACATTAGGGAAGGTCATCTGAATTTTTTCCTTGTATATAAGTTGATAAAAGTCTATATGAGACAGAGAGTGCTCTTCTGTAGGCCTATGGCTCTGTCTCACGTACAAGTGAAAGTGCAAAAGTTCATCAGTAAGTTTCAGGTCAACATCTTCTGGGTATGCTTCCATCAACAGTTCAACAGCTTGCTGAATTTCTTGCTTAGATGCTGTCAGATTAGCAAGAAAGGAAAACATTTGTGCAACATCACTGTACACAGTAGCTCTTCTTCTTAAATTGGCATCAAGTGCATCTAGTATAGGAATAAAGAATTTTATCCTAAACTTATCTCTTGAAGAGAGTTCATCTAAGGTATCAGGAACAGGTGCATTTCCTTGCCGTTTCCTTACTTTTTGTCTCCTTGTGACAGTTCTGTAGTTAACATTTGGCAAGGTGGCTTTTGCTTGTTGCTCAAGCTCATCCAAATCTTCTCTAACTTTGCTTAAAAAATCCTGAAGTGAACTGTACAAACATGCACAAGTACTCAATAACAGTTCTGATTTCTGAATGGCTTTGCTGACCTTGTGAAAATGACGTAGCACACGGGTCCAAAAATGTAGCATAAACACAAATTCCAGTTATTCCATTTTCTGCAAAAGATTGTTAGCTTGAAGCCTGGTATCACCCTTCTCATTAACATCAGAGTACAAATGATTGAGGGCATCAGTGATAGCTCTGTAACTTTCCAAAATAGCTTCTGTGGCTTTTGCATGTGCCTCCCACAAATTGTCTGACAAATATTTAGGCACTTTTGACTGAAGTTGCAGAAATGATTTTAGAACTGCCCATCTATTTGTGGAGGATGAAAAGAAGGTATAAATTTCATTGATAATGCCAAAAAAGTTCACTGCATCAAGGCAGCAATCAACAGCCGACCGGCCCACTAAATTTAAAGAGTGACCAGCGCATGGAATGAATCTTGCAAATTTGTTTTTTTCAAGTATTTTTTGCTGCATACCATTGTACCTACCAGCCATGTTGGCAGCATTGTCATAAGACTGCCCTCGGCATTTTCTAAAGTCAATTTCAAGCTCAGTAGTCAGATAGTCAAACACTAAATCAGCCATGCTTTCTCCTGAGTGGTCTTTTAGATCAAGGAAAGTTAAAAATCTCTCATTTGGTAAACCGTCTTCAGACGACACGTATCTGATAATTAAAGTCAACTGATCAGTATGTGAAATGTCAGGGTGGAATCTATTGACAAGCTGAAATATCCAGCCTTTTTCACATCATTCAGAATTGTGTCCTTAACTTTTTTTGCCATGAGTTGAATCGTTTCCTCACATACAGTTTTTGACGAATAAGAGGGATTTCTTGATCCAGAATTTCCATACCGATTGATATGAGCGAGTAAAAATGGATCAAATTTTGCTACTAGTTCTAAAAGACCAAGATAATTGCTGTTATCTGGATATCCAAATTGTTTGTTGTTTCCTCTGAATGGTAAGCCTCGTTCTGCAAGAGTGCATATTACAGCGATAATTCTCTCCATGACATGTGACCAGTACTGTTGTTCTGCTTTTATTTGTTCCTCTAGCTTTGAAGTTAATGTTTGCCCTTGCTTCCTTGTTAGGTAGGTCAACATGGTATTCCTGTACTTTTCTGAGATTTCATGAGTTTGGATAAGATAGGAGTTATTCCATCATCAAACCCTTCAGAAGCTAAAGCTGTAGCAGAAGATGCAACGTTTAGATAAAGTTTACAAACAAAGCAATAAATCCGGCCTTTTGAGGGAGAATACACAAGCCACTCTCGGCTATATGTTTCCCCATTGACTTTTGTTGAATAAAAAAGAGCTTTTGTGCACAACCTGGACTGCTTTTTGTATGCTTGCTTGGAATTTGAAAATGGTCCACAACGATGCTGAACTTGAGAGGGGCCCTCTCTACCCAATAGGATAATTCTGTCCACAAACCAACGTCTGTTACAGTAGATCTGTGTTTGGCATCATCTATATCTGCATCTGGAATAGCTTGGACTTGGCCAACCTTACCAGGTGTGAGCTGAAAATTCTGACTATCCACATTATTTTCTTGTGACTCTTTAGCCTCTCCCTGTCCGGTGACTCTTGAATTAGTTCTTTATTTTCATTTTGAGCTGGCATCATGTCTGCTTAATCATAATCAGCTTGCTATTCCACGTCCTGCTTCGCTGTTTCTGTTTCAGGGAGGTTTTCTTCCGGTTGAATGCTAGTAGTTGGCTGGATAGCTCCACCACACTGATTTCCTTGTGTTAGTATCAATGTCTCTGTTTCACTGCTGGCACTTGTTGCTTCTGCCTGTGGCTGATGCAAACATCTTTACCATATCATTTTCAAGTTTCTTTCTCTGGCACTTGCTAGCACCACTTTCAAATCTTTTACTCATGCTCAGATTAGAATCTGAAAATAAAAAATAAAATTAATCTTCAATAGTTATAAAAGAGACATAAAAACAGTCACCGACAACAAAAAGCCACCTGGCCCTATCTAGGTTGTCTGAATGCATATGAATTGAAATGAAAGAATACAAAAAACCAAGAAAATGAACAGTATTGAGGAAATAGAATAAAATAATAACAATAATTAACAAGTTTGAGAACAACCACACGCATACACCATTTGGCAATGCAAAAAAAAAAGGATACACTCATATATTCACACTGAACAGGCCATTCATCTATCTACTCCCATCCCGTCACCAGGCAACTGCCAAGTCATTTCATGCAGAATATTTACAGTTTGCGGCCAAGTGGCCACATCTACCTTAATATTATTTCATTCAACTATGTAACCAATATATATGCATATACACATACATACACACATGCATGCATATACATATATACATATACAAACATATTTTACATATACTTGTATACATATACACACATACATCATACATATACATACATACATATACACCTATGCATACACATACATACACACATGCATGCATACACATATATACATATACATGCATGCATATACATATATACATATACACATACATCATACATATACATACATACATATATGCATACACACATATACATATACATGTAACAACTGTATAACTAAGCAGTTATTAATATGCTACAATTAAAGACCAGAAAGGCCTGTCATGTTTACTATTTAGTTGTATTTCCCAAACTAGGAGAATTTGCCCTTTCTGAAGTGAAGACTGAACTAAAATGATTATTTAAAGCTTCGACTATCTCACTATTATTTTCAATTATCCTGTCGCCTATTTTTAAAGGTTCTATCCTGTCTTTCATTTTGTTGTTGACTTTATAATACTTAAAGAATTCTTTTGGATTTTTTTTTTTCATCGCTAATCTAATTTCCCTTTCACTTTTACTTTTCTGTATCATCCTATTTAACTCATTCCTTACAATTTTATAAGCAATTCCATCCTCGTCCCTTTTAGTCTGTCTAAATATTTTATGTTTTTTCTTTTTACTATATTTCTATTCCACCATAAGGGCTTACTTTCTTTATTTTTATGAATAGATTTGTATGGAATACACTCTCTCTGAATTTTACCTAACTTACACTTAAATATTTCCCACATTTCAATACAGCTTTTATTTATAAATTCCCTGTTCCAGTCTATTGCAGCTAAGAGATTCGTGAACTTGATAACCATATACAAAATGAGTATGCTTTTTCCTATCGTTAACAATGACGCTACAAATCAGCGTAGTTTTATTACTAACCTTACTGATGAAAACAACAACGTCCTCTGCGACTCTGCAGATACTTGCACAGTTATCTATCTCATTCCTTTCCTGGAAGGACAAAATCAATACATAAATCAATGCTAGTGTCAAGTTATTGGCTTAAGACAGTATTATTATGAAATGGATTGCAAGGAAAATTACTGATGGGTTGTTTAGAGACTACAGTGTGTTATGACAGCATGTGTAAGAAAGGCCTATGACAGGGTCAAAAATGTTATACACCTTGACCGGAGGCCCCCTATATTTTGAGGTCCTAGGCTTCAGCCTGCCAAGCCTATAGGTAAATCTGGCATTGTCTGCACCAGATGTCTTTTTTTCAACATTGTTAATTTCACAAGATGGTAAGTTACTACTATTATCATGTTCTGGTTTTTTAAGAAAAGATTGAACATATTGAGAAGAAATGTATTTACAAAGTTGTTTGCTTATGCATTGCATTATGTCTGTATAATAGTTTTTATTTGATGTAACATGTTCTGTCATTGGACTTGTTCTTCTGGATTATAGATAATTATATAACAATTGCTACAAGTTACATTCACTATGACACAAGTTGTAATCATGGTTCACAAACATTGTTTTAACCTAACCCTCTTTCCACAGGAATCTTTTTTTTTTTCAAATGTCACAAGATTTTAGTGAGTACATTCAAAATTTAATTAAGCTACTTTCTTTTCATGGTATACCAATACATATAGCATAAAAACATAGCTAATAATCCATATTTTAATAGTATGCAAGTTTTAAATTCTTAGTTTTATAAAACAATATTTTAAAATATCCTCAATTTTCCCTAGTATGAGAATTGTGGCATTTTTTCCCTATGCATCCTCTCTTCTCTAATTTATTTACCACCCCTTCAAGAAGTATGAAATTTAATGTAAATTACTCATTATAATATCATCATAATTTTGGCAAAGCATAATTTTCATAATCTTCAATCTTATTTGATTACAGAGAAGAAAAAACAACGAAAAATTCATGACAGGGATTTAATTTTTAAGGGAAAGAAACTTTCCCAAACTCGGGTGTTCAGGGATTTGGTTGTCCCCCTTCAACACACTTAAGATTAGTTATCTATTAAATCATGATAGTGTTTGATATGGGTGAAGAAATGGAGAACTTAAGTTCAAGTTGTGTGTGATAGAAATTAAAATTGCAGAAATGTCTGGAGGCACCAGTGGCAGAGAAAAAGGTTGAGGCCAGAAAGCTGACAACAATGGAGAGAAGAGAAGGTGACAAACATTCAGTAAAGCTAATTGAAACAAACGTCCCATGATCAGGGTCACTAGGTGGCTGGGGTCTGTAATATATCTAGGTTTAGAGGCTAAATACTTGTTGTATGGGGAAATTGCTTTATGGGGCACTTGTCATAGTGTGTAGAGTGATGTGTTTCTCATTTTTGCATTTTGATAGTAATTGAGTACTGGATATGTTAATCTTTCATTGACTGATTGAAGGTTATGTGTTTTGTACATAAACTTAATCGGAGTAAATTTAGGAAGCTTTAGGGCTAATCTTAAAATTATTTTTTGTTGAAGTTGTAATACATTACAAATTTTTTTGGATATGTTAAAGTTGACTTGGCACCCATACACTATTAGTGGGTATATATAACCTAAATAGATTTTAGTAATGGTATATGATTTGCATCCTTAATTATTTCCACCAATGAGTCTTAGATGAGTATTTTATTTACTGATAAATTTGTTTATGTTCCTAAAATGTTCAGCCCATGTAAAGTGGTTGTTGAAAGTGATACCTAAAAACTTGACTAAGGGGCATAATTTTATTTCTACTTTTTAATACTTTTAAAATGGGTTTATTTATACTTCGACAGAAAATAATGCCAGTTGTTTTAATTTGATTGAATATTACTAGCCAATCATTACACAAATCTACTATAGTATCCAGTGCTTTTTTAACTATTTGTCGCTATTAATGGGTTTCGCAATATGCTCCAAAGAGCAATATTGTTTGCATACAGTGAAAAATATATACATGTTAAGTCCAGAAAGGGTATCTTGTTTACAAAAAGCATGTAGAGGAGTGAAGAAAAGACTGAGTCCTGCAGAATCACTGCTGAAATGTTGAATGACTTTGATAAAGTTTTGTTAACTTTAACTAATGCTATACAGTTTGTTAGGAAGTTAGATATCCATATGGTTGTTGTGTTACTAACTTTCATGTTGTATAAGCAGTATCTAATGGCATAGTGCCAGACAATATCAAAGGCTATTTAATGTCTAAAAAATATGGCTAAGTTTGCTTGATTATTGTTAAAAGATTTGTAAGTTAATACAGTGAGTCTGGTTAAATGGTGAACTGTTTGTCTACCTTTGTGGGAGGAGTTTTGAATATTTGGAAATAGAGTGTTGTTTTTGCAGAAATGGAGTATTCTGTTGGATACAATCTGTTTGTTTAACTTAACAGATTATTAGATTAATTGGTCTAATATTGTCAGGGTTAGAGGTATTTGAAGTGGTTTTGGGAATGACTGTTATTGTAGCTTTCTTTCAAGTATCAGGGTAGTATCCTGATAATAATGATAAATTCATGATATTGAGTAGGGAAAAAAAGAAGGTTGTTTGATGCATTTCTAATTATTAGGTTTCATATTTCATCATGTCTGGGTGATGAGTTTTTGAGGGATTTAATGTTGATTTTCATTTTGCCCATAGTGGTTTTTCTGTCAAATAGATAAAAGTTATCTGTGAGTATTGTGTCATTTGTAATAGTTTGGGTCTAGTTGAGATGTGGGTATCGACTGTGTTTGTCTTATGGATTGATTGAATGAAGGAGAGTCAGCATCTGAGAAAGAATTAGTGAAGATTTGCTTTATCACTGTCAGTTTTGCAGTTGTATTGTTATATTTAATATGTTGAAATAAATGATGCCATCAGATAATGGATGAAGGATTGTTCTTCTAGTCTTCTTGGTTTCAAAGATCTTACACATTTCTACAAACAAGGCTGATTCAAAGTTGCGATACAGTACATTACCTCTTCTCACATAAATAGCTATTCTCGTTCAGTTCTGCCCTCCATATGCAAAACTTTTTTTGCAGTAGTACATAAAAATATAGAGAATGACTCTTCTTCTCCTGTCCACAGCTCTTTCAACATTGCATCGAACCTCATACTGTTCTTTCATACAGTTACTCAAAGGGTGAAAATCCTGTACTTGTTTGTGGGACTTCTTGGTAAGCAAATAATACTGCCTGTGGTTTCCTATCCCATTCACGTGGTCTCTCCCGGCACATCTCAGTTTGTGCTCTTATTTTCTCTGTTTCCAGTCTCTCCTCTCTCCTTCTTTCTCAATATGTGCTCTTGTTCTCTTTCTCTTTCCTTTTCCTCTTTTTCAATTTGTGCTCTTAATCTCCCTTCTCTATTTACAGGCTCTCCGTTTTTTCTTTTAGTCTTTCTTCCTCTCTTCTCTGCCCCTCCTCCTCTCTCTCTTCTTTTGATGCTCTTCTCTATCTAGTTATTATTGTTATTTAACAAACTCCTGTAGATTACTATCTTTGAGCCTATGTCACTCACCTCTCTCTAGCCACTTATTATTAAAGTCATTAGATATGGTTGTATAGTGTGATTGTAATCTCTACAATATTTTTGCTATCACTACAACTGTGAGTATATAAACCTATTTCCCCACAGTTTATGTCTAGTTTTACCACTGTTTACCTTTGTAGTATCCTGGCTGGCTTGCCAGTGTCAGGTTTTAAATGGCCACAGTTCTTTACAGTAGGTGTCTGTGACTTGTTGACAATAAATTAAAAAATAAATGGACAGCACACAATCCACTTATTTTAAAATAATATATTCAAAACAAGTCAAACATATGTAAACAAATTCGTTAAATTATTGGTTATCACAGCTGTATCAAGAGCTTTAACTAATTGTCACTTTTTCATCAAAGTCCATATAGGTAGGTTCAATTACTTTAGAACACCCTTTGAGAAGACAAATTGTTTCTTCTCTCCTCTGTTAAGACAATACAGTTCACACTAAAAATTGTCTGTTACATCTAAACTGACAATCATGCAGCCTAACTTCACATTTTTCTCACTTTCACTAACTTACTTGCAATAACTTGATTGCCTATATATATATATATAT
>NW_013668724.1:109618-115895 GCF_000517525.1 Limulus polyphemus
AACGGCCCACTAAATTTAAAGAGTGACCAGCGCATGGAATAAATCTTGCAAATTTGTTTTTTTTTTCGAGTATTTTTTGCTGCATACCGTTGTACCTACCAGTCATGTTGGCAGCATTGTCGTAAGACTGCCCTCGGCATTTTCTAAAGTCAATTTCAGTAGTCAGATAATTAAACACTAAATCAGTCATGCTTTCTCCTGGGTGGTCTTTTAGCTCAAGGAAAGTTAAAAATCTTTCACTTGGTAAACCGTCTTCAGGCGATACATATCTGATAATTAAAGTCAACTGACCAGTATGTGAAATGTCAGGGGTGGAATCTACTGACAGGCTGAAATATTCAGCCTTTTTCACGTCACTCAGAATTGCGTCCTTAACTTTTTTTTTGCCATGAGTTGAATCATTTTCTCACATACAGTTTTTGACAAATAAGAGGGCTTTCCTGATCCGGAATTTCTATACCGATTGATATGAGCGAGTAAAAATGGATCAAATTTTGCTACTAGTTCTAAAAGACCAAGATAATTGCCGTTATCTGGAGATCGAAATTGTTCATTGTTTCCTCTGAATGGTAAGCCTCGTTCTGTAAGAGTGCATATTACAGCGATAATTCTCTCCATGACATGCCGCCAGTACTGTTCTGCTTTTATTTGTTCCTCTAGCTTTGAAGTTAATGTTTGCCCTCGCTTCCTTGTTAGGTAGGTAAACATGGCATTCCTGTGCTTCTCTGAGGTTTCATGAGTTTGGATAAGATAAGAGTTATGCCAATCATCAAACCCTTCAGAAGCTAAAGCTGTAGCAGAAGATGCAACGTTTGGAAAGAGTTTACAAACAAAGCAATAAATCCGGCCTTTTGAGGGAGAATACACAAGCCACTCTCGGCTATATGTTTCCCCATTGACTTTTGTTGAATTAAAAAGAGCTTTTGTGCACAACCTGGACTGCTTTTTGTACGCTCTCTTGGAATTTTAAAATGGTCCACAACGATGCTGAAGTTGAGAGGGGCCCTCTCTACCCAAAAAGGGTATTTCCTCATGTGATAATTCTGTCCACAAACCAACGTCTGTTACAGTAAATCTATGTTTGGCATCATCTATATTTGCATCTGGAATAGCTTGGACTTGGCCAACCTTACTAGGTGTGAGCTGAAAATTCTGACTATCCACATTATTTTCTTGTGGCTCTTTAGCCTCTCCCTGTCCGGTAAGTGACTCTTGAATTAGTTCTATATTTTCATTTGAGCCGACATCATGTCTGCTTCCTCATAATCAGCTTGCTGTTCTGCGTCCTGCTTCGCTGTTTCTGTTTCAGTGAGGTTTTCTTCCGGTTGAATGCTAGTAGTTGGCTGGATAGCTCCACCACACTGATTTCCTTGTGTTAGTATGTCTTTGCTTCACCGCTGGCACTTGTTGCTTCTGTCTGTGGCTGATGCAAGAAAGCAGTGATTGGTCTTAACTTCTTTGCCATATCATTTTCAAGTTTCTTTCTCTGGCGCTTGCTAGCACCACTTTCAAATCTTTTACTCATGCTCAGATTAGAATCTGAAAATAAAAAGTAAAATTAATCTTCAACAGTTATAAGAGAGACATAAAAAACAGTCACCGACAACAAAAAAGCCACCGTGCCCTATCTAGGTTGTCTGAATGCATATTAATTGAAATGAAAGAATATAAAAAATCAAGAAAATGAACAGTATTGAGGAAAGAAAAGAAAAGAATAACAATCATAACTTTAAAAATTAACAAGTTTGAGAACAACCACACGCATACACCGTTTGACATTGCGAGAAAAAAAGGATACACTCATATATTCACACTGAACAGGTCATTCATCTATCTACTCCCATCCATTCACTAGGCAACTGCCAAGTCATTTCATGCAGAATATTTACAGTTTGCGGCCAAGTGGCCGCGTCTACCTACCTTAATATTATTTCATTCAACTATGTAACCAATATATACACATACATACATACATGCATGCATATACATATATACATCTATATGTATTCAAACATATTTTACATATACATATATACACATACATCATACATACACACACATACATCATACATATACATACATATACGCGTACACATATGCATACACATACATACACACACATATACATATACATGTAACAACTGTATAACTAAAAAGTTATTAATATGCTACAATTAAAGACCAGAAAGGCCTGTCATGTTTACTATATAGTTGTATTTCCCAAACTAGAAGAATTTGTCCTTTCTGAAGTGAAGACTGAACTAAAATGATTATTTAAAGCTTCGACTATCTCACTATTATTTTCAAGTATCCTGTTGCCTATTTTTAAAGGTCCTATCCTGTCTTTCATTTTGTTGTTTGCTTTATAATACTTAAAGAATTGTTTTGGATTTTTATTTTTGTTCATTGCTAATCTAATTTCTTTTTCCCTTTTCCGTATCATCCTGTTTAACTCATTCCTTACAATTTTATAAGCAATACCATCCTCTTCCCTTTTAGTCTGTCTATATATTTTATGTTTTATCTTTTTACTATTAATTAACCTGCTTGTATTTCTATTCCACCATAAGGGCTTTCTTTCTTTATTTCTACGAATAGATTTGTACGGAATATACTCTCTCTGAATTTTATCTAACTTACACTTAAATATTACCCACATTTCAATACAGCTTTTATTCATAAATTCCCAGTTCCAGTCTATTGTAGCTAAGAGATTACTGAACTTGATAACCATATACAAAATTAGTATGTTTTTTCCTATCGTTAACAATGACGCTACAAACCAGCGTAGTTTTATTACTAACCTTACTGATGAAAACGGCAACGTCCTCTGCGGCTCTGCTGATACTTGCACAGCTGTGTTTTCAACTTATCTATCTCACTCATTTCCTGGAAGAACAAAATCAATACAGAAATCAATGCTAGTGTCGAGTTATTGGCTTAAGACAGTATTATTCTGAAATGGAGTGCAAGGAAAATTACTGAAGGGTTGTTTAGAGACTACAGTGTGTTATGACAGCATGTGTAAGAAAGGCCTATGACAGCGTCACAAATAGTATACACCTTGGCCGGAGGCCCCTAGATTTTGGGGCCCTAGGCTTCAGCCTGCCAAGCCTATAGATAAATCCGGCACCGCTTCACATACTTTCAAGAAAGTTATAGTGATTAAGAAGCGTTCATCACGTGACATCAACACTCTTTCTCTCGAGACAGCAATAGAAACGTTTAAAGTTAAAAACAGAAACACAGCCAAGAACACTGGATGTGAAGTCTCTTAAACAATCATATTACACAAAGAAAACAATGGTACAGTAAACTTAACACTTGTATAATTAACAATAAAAAACCTGTAACAATTATCATTAAAACTGGTTAATTAAATACATTAAACAAAGAAAACTGAAAAATTTGTGAAACAAACTAAGGCTTCTTTCCTTAGTTATTTATTGTCTCTAAACTGACATGTTACTAAACCTTTTTGATCGTTTTATTTTCCGAGGCTTACGGAATGAGATGACCTCTTGGCCTTTGTCACTGGGCGGTTCTTTTCAGGTAGGTGGTAGAGGAATTTCACTGTGCTCTATTCTGGTGATACTTTCAAGGTAATCTCGATAGGAAACTCAGGTTCTCCAGCAAATTACTTCTGGTGAAGTATTTCCAAAAGCTAACCATTTAACCATTTTTCCACCAATGTGCTAGAATTCTAAAAACAATAACTATAATAACTATCCTTAGTCTACACGCCTTTGTCTCTGTGGATTGTGCACTGTTATACTTTAGGTTGTTAATTCCACAATCAGAGGTTAGACTTCCAGTGAAAACAAGGAGTAAAACACAAGGTAGTAGATACCGTTGTGTATCGTTGAGGAATCTGTAACTGTAAACCTGTTCCAAGCAAGTTTAATGTCATATTTTATGTTTTTGCTAGAAGTATGTTCCCAAATATCAGTTACCCACACACTACAGAAGCTTCTTCAACTTTCCTCTTAATGAAACTTTGGAACACTTTCTGTCTGCATTAGTCCATCTTACTGCTTCATCTCAACAAGCAATTTTTCATCTTTTATTGCCTGATCAGGCCGAACAACGGAAGCTGCAAAACCTGTGTCAATCAACATGTTGTAAAACTTGACGTCAATGAAGCCATTGACTTGTATAATAGTTACTTTATATAAAGCACTATTTATATCAGTTGGGGCAGATGAAGTATTTTCATCCTCAAGATATATTATTTTCTTATCAACTACTGTCTCACTGCATTCGTGGATGGGATTTCCTGTTTTTCAAACTAAAGCATTTTCCTTTTTCTGCCATCATTTAGGAGTAGGGAGTACTTTTATGTGTAGTTCCCTGCAATATCTCCTTTAAAGCTGCAAAACAAATATCTATTTTGGGGTTTACTTCCATTTTGAATAAACAGTTGTATAATTAACCCTGGACCTCCACCAAAGAGAGTTTAAAGTTTCTACATTATTTGATATAATAGTCTCATAATTCATAGAAAATGCTGTCAGTCACGTTACTTCGCCAAATGGACAGCTTTTGTTAAAAGATGCACATTTACTTTCAGTGCCTCCCACAGAAAATTTCAGGTCCAGGACAAATCGTTTACTTACCTCTCCCTCACGCAGAAATGTTTTTAATCGGGTCTTCCTCTCCCAAGCTCTTCACACCACCTTTTTCTGTAAAACAAGGAGTTTAAGAAAATTTGCACACTATTTAAAATGCTGGCAATATATCGATTCGATCGGCATGGTAGGTATTTAGGTTAATAGTGTCTTTCATTCCTCTTCGGGGAATTAATTTTTGTTGTACTTAAAACAAGAGACATAGTGGCAAACTAGTTCTATCTTGTATTTCTAAGACGGAACAAAGACAACAAAAGTGCCATCTAGATGTACTAAACTTCATTTTTCATAAACTTGATGGAGATTTTGACAAAAAGACCCGGTTTTTTTGCAGGCCGTGGAATATTTAATATGGCTCTTTGTTCGGATGTTGCTTAACGTTGTTAAGCTGGCTACTTCAAATGTGCAGCGTGACAGATAGCTTGTTGTTCACTGCTTCATCCATTAATCTTGAAAATTATTTCAAACTGTGTTCCTCCTCATAATCTGTTGTTTTCTCGATTGAGCGATGTTATTGAACTGGCCTACTAAATTCTATAACATGATGAAGTAGTAGTGTAGCTAGAGGAATCCAGCAAAGTCTTGCAGTAACACGAACAGGTGTATACCAGGTGATTTCTCCTATTCTTTGTGAAACAATTTGAGGTTAGAATATTTGAGCGGATGCAGATAGGTGTGGCTAATTTGATCATTGTGTTTGTCAGTTCTGTTTGAAGATATTTTATCTAACCGTTGGTGTCCGTCTATATATTTCTTAAGGTTTCTTCAATCTTGGTGTTAGAATCCTTCTCTAATTCAATGAAGCTCTTTTGTACCTCTTCAATTTTGTTGTCGTAATTCGTTTGCACTTCTTTTAGTTTCTTGTTATAATCCTACTATACATCTCTTTTGGTTATTTTAACTTCATGATGTACATTTTCTTTCTTGCCTTCCATTTTATTGATCTGGATTTGCAATTCTTCTGTATATCTAGTATCTTGTTCTTGTAATTCCTCTCTCTCATATTTCTTTCTTCTTGACCTCTTAATTTTCTGTAACTTCTAATTTTTCTCTTTCTTTGTGATCTTCTTTCCGCTGTTTCATCATTTCCAACAAATCTTCAATTACGCTTAATCTCATAGTAGAGTCTTGTTGTTTTTTTTTACTAAAAGTATCTTATCTCACTCCTGACAAAAGTAAAATATTTTGGGATTATTTCGTAAAAAATTAAACTAAAACGACCAATACACTTTACAATATCGTTTTATTTCTCCGATAGTAGTTGTACAACCACAACTTGTTCAAGTTCACGTAACAACGATAGGCCCAACTTCCCAAATCGCACTAAACAGTCACTTTTATCGCATCATTATTCCTATATAAAAGAACAACAACAACTGGCCTGTCAACATTTGTTCAACTCATCCAGCAAACATTGCTTAGCTTTTCTGTTTTTCTCCAGTTCAGTGTGTTTGGAATGTATTTCGAATGAAACAAAATCGTGTTGTGACTTATAATATTGTTACACCTCCGTTCGTTAGTTAATTTTCCGTAACTTCGTTCCAACGAAACTTTAGCGACACAAGTCCTTTCTTAAATAAAACTTGGTTTATTCTTTCCGAATATAACTTTGTGATACACTTAATTTCAACAGTCGCGCTATAACAAAC
>NW_013668724.1:116199-126624 GCF_000517525.1 Limulus polyphemus
AGCTACACATAAAGCACTAGCATTAATTCTACTCATTTTTTAAAGTCTCTATGGATAGATTAATTTAATATTGTACAAGTTGTGTTTATTCGCATCTTTACTGAGTGTATTTATATAACATAGGGTTATTTTGTTCCTGTGCCTCTTATATATACCTTTTGAAGGCCGAAAAAACCGTTAACAGCAAGGATACCCAACTGATGACCTAAGACTGGTTGTAGAAGCTCTTTGTGGGTTGCCTGTCACTCATATCTAAAACTTATTATTATTCATTGTAGTTTCTATTGGAGAATTTCAACAGCTCTTCTGGTAGACGTAGTCGCATAATTACGTAAATCTATATATATTCAACTCATGCAAAAGCTATTAATTTAAATTTCCATGTTACATTTTTGTTACAACTAAAGATGATTACACAAAGCAGTATGTAATGATGCGAAAAACATCTGGGATTTAGTTTAGATATTTACTGAGGTAAAAGTTAACATATTAGATTCGCTCAAAAAATTTCACAATTTTTCGTTTGGCTGCCCCCACCACTTTTGTAATCTTTACGGCGCCACTGCAAGAAACATTAACAATTACATAATAACTTCTTCAAAAGAGCTGTTAAAAATTCTACAATAATAATTGCAATTAATAATAAATATTCATAATTATGACTAACAGCCAAATTATAAAAAGATAGGTCGTCAGTTGGACCCGAACTGCTAGCATTGTGTTTTAACAAAAAAAATTCTCTTCTATTGATGGATGTGCGTGTTTAGCTGTCTGAAACATGTTAAAACTTTAATGTCAAGTGATGTACGTCTATTGATATATTACTTGCATTAAAATCCTTCTTGCATACAAAAATGTTGCACAGTTATTTAATATTACATATTGGATTTTTTGTTAGTTTTCAAGCGCAAAGCAACAGATTTGGGCTATCGAACTCCGATTTTTAGCGATATAATATCTCAGACTTACCGCTGAGCCACTGGGAGTTTATATAATTGACCAAAAATTATTGGAGTCAAGCGCCTCTGTCGGGAAGTTGGATCATAATATTCACATATATTTCTGTATGAATTTGTAGTTCGGCAATGGAACGAGTATTAACGATGAAAACTAGCTATTTAAAAGTAGTTTAACTTTCAAATTTTAGAGTTCAGGATATAGTAAAATTTATAACCTCTTTTTACATACTTAATATACACATATATGTAGATATATATATCATATGTATAAATTACTGATGAGCTGGTAAGTGTACCTGTTAAATAGTGCTGAGCTTGATACTAATAATACTACTCCTAAGTTTTAGTACTACTTAATACTAGTAGCAGCAGTATATTATTAATAATAATATGACTAATTATTGGTAATAATAGTGCTACTGTACAGTGTACGAACGTTCTAAAAAGTGTTTACTTAGAAGTTAGACCTAAACTGGAGTAGTCATTGTTCTGTATTATGTATATCATATGTTAGTGTTACTCATTAGCTTAGTATATTTAATTTTCAACTTAACCAGCTTAAGTCGTTAAACGTAAAATCAATATTTTCGCATCAGTACACTTGTTTTGTTAATTTAATCTGGTATTTTACGATTAGCAAATTAAACCATTTATTGTCGAATTTACTTTCTACAAAATTCTAGGCCTACAGACTACAGTCACTAGACTATACTAGAATTAAAATTATATAAAATACATTATTGTCAATGTCAGTTCAAAACATTATAAATATAAGCTTTTAGTTTTTAAACTAGTGGTGCATTAATATTGGAATATTGTTTTGAGATCATTAATTCTAACTTTTTTTTAATTTATAAAAATTAGAAAATGTTATAATTTTTATAATAACTTAAATTGTAGGTAAAATAAATGTAACTTATATAAAAAGTGCTATACTCTTCAAGACTAGAAACTATGCATAAGTTTTCAATTTAAAGAAACATTTGCACATTTCATGAGCTTGGTTGTATTCACATACCAATTGCCAAAAGTTTTTGTAAATCCAGATAGAGTATATCATTCAAACAATTTCTCCACAGCATCTCTAATTTTGTTTATGCATTGTGAATTTTATGATATCAGTATTTTAGTTTTTTTATCTGCATATATTTCATAAAAATTTCATGTGTTAATCCACATTTGTCTCATACTTATTAAGTGTAATTTTATTCCATTTAGAAACATGGAATGCTTATCAAGTTAACATGTATAAAAATTTGTATTTGTGGTCAGGAAAAACAGCTTTGTTACATCTGTTTTCAGTGGTTAAGTTGGGTCAGAATAGCATTTTGTCTCTTATCTATTTGGGCCATTAGTGGTCCAGGTTCTTTGATGGATAGAAAAAAAAAGTACCAACTTCAATTAATGAGCAACCAATTGTAGAAAATTTACAGCAGAGTTTAAATGCTACAAGTGTGTGTGGGAATTTTATTGTCATATGGTAATATAAAAACTGTAGATTTGCTGCAAAAAGTTAGATAGGGGAGTCTAAAACTTCTCTCCAAGACACTTGTTACTGCAAAAATGTATCACATATGGGAGTTTTTTTTTTCTCCTTCAAAATCCCAATTTAACCACTGTGTCTGTTTGAAATAAGCCTAATGTTTTTGAAAGTTGAGTTAGTGTCAGGAAATGCAGCTATGTTTGAAATACACCTAATGTTATTAAAAGCTAGTAAATTATACCAAAATTGAAAATTCAACTTTTAAAGCTATTGTTATAACTTACACAAATCCATTTAAATTGAAACTTTTATGTGTGTCAAGACCTTTAACAACTGTTCCATGTCAGTTCAGGATTAAAAAAAAAGCATTTCTCCAGTCATGTTTCTTATCCTGAAACCATGATATCACTCCACAATTTTAACTTTTCTCAGGCATTGTATCAAATGTGGCATAATCATTTGTTAATATGCAAATTTACATCCACTACGTACGTTCAGAATCTAGACATTTGTTTGAATGATGTAACAATACTTATGAAACTGAAACATTTCTAATCCTCTCAGTTCAAGTTAGATCCAGTATACTTTCCACAGATCAGAATATTTTTGAATTATGATACAGCTTTGTTGCTTACATTTTAGGAACTCGTTAATAAAGCATCCAAAACTAAATGCTAAATCAATATTGAATGGCTTAAGTTTTGAATAGCAGATACATGTACAAAGTTAATTTTTTTTTATTTCAGCAGACGTAATGAAGAAAGAAAGGACTTGGAAAAAAAGTTTGAGATTATTTTGAAACTATACTGATGCACTGTTGAGAAATCAGTTGGGAAAAGGAACTAGAATCTCTATATTTATTTTTATTTGTTATCAGGAGTTGGGAAAAGGAACTAGAATCTCTATAATTATTTTTATTTGTTATCAGGAGTCATGTATGATGATAATCCCTTATCTCTTCAAGAATATTGTGTTAACTTCATCAGTGAAAACATTGATGCCATCTGCGAGGTCCAGACCAACTTAGATGACAATACCTCCAGGTATGTTTTTAAGGCACAGGATACATTTTGTCCCAGCAAGG
This sequence comes from Limulus polyphemus, assembly GCF_000517525.1. Classification (NCBI taxonomy): domain Eukaryota; kingdom Metazoa; phylum Arthropoda; class Merostomata; order Xiphosura; family Limulidae; genus Limulus; species Limulus polyphemus. The sequence goes on from NW_013668724.1 coordinate 119,726, forward strand.
TGTCTGAGCAACTTCTTGAAACACTTGATCAGAGAGGATTTCTAACTGATGATCTGCTCACCCTGTTTACCTCCAGCGTAACACGACTTGAACACGTTCACATTCACAATTCTCCAAGCATCACTACTAAAGGCTTACGGGTGCTACGCTCTCACAAAATTACGGAACTAGAAGCAACTGGTTTAATGAAAGTAACTGTAAATAACTTGATTGGCTGCCTTGGGGATTGGAGTCTCAGACATTTACGTTTACTGAATGTAGCTAATAGTATATTTACCAGTAGTGGAAAGATCTGTGTTGTTGTTGCTCTGTCAAAATTAAAAAATCTGCTCACTTTAAACGTAAGTAACACAGAGTTTAATAGTCATGGACTGGAAATTGTGACAGAAGACTTGCAGCTGTTAGAAAACTTAGATATCTCTAATACAAAAGTTGAGGACATAACCCCTCTACGGAGATGTAAAGATAGACTGAAGTCTTTGGCTATGTACAATTTAAAGAAAATTAGCAGTAATGAGGTAGTTTCAGTGTTGAGTGAGCTGAACAAGTTGCGTTATCTAGATATTTCAGAAGATAAAGACCACCAAGCCCTGGACATGCAAGATCCTTTGAAGTATAGAGTGTCTGAACTTTTACATCAGACAGAATCTCTCCCACATATAACGTCACTAGATATTTCAGGGAAAGAAGGCATTTACATTGATGATCTGAGGTAGGATAATTTCTAAGAAGAGCAAGATAAATATTTAATAATTTGAAGCATAAAGTGGTAGATCTGTTACATGAAACAAACTTTCTCTTACACATCATGTCACTAGGTATTTGAAAGAGGAAGATTCATTGATGACAAGTTTCCAGGTGCATATTAGTGGATTTCTTTATAATTGTTATTGGATAGACTTTTCACCAATGAGCCACGAAGATGCCATACTTTTGCAAATTTATACAAAGCCTAATAAGAGCTCACTTCTGCTTGTTATTGTAGAAATACTAGAATTTTCATAGCTTACAAATGCAGGAGTCTTTTCTGTTTGTCAAAGAAGATGGTTTATGTAATTTTGATGATATCATCATGAGTATTTTAATTTCACTGAAAGGGGTCCAAATGCTGTCTGGAAGGGTCACCTGTTTTAACCACTCACACCACTATACAGAAGTGTGTTGTCTGTAAGGGACGCTTAACATTACAATTTGTACTGTTGTTATGTCGGTAAAATGTGCACATGCCATGAATCACAAGAAGAATTATTCACTCTGTATGCTGCAATTTAGCATGACAAATGAGCTTCAAAAGCAAGAAATAAAAATATGTTACTCTTAATTTTGGTTTTATTTACTTTTGAAACAGAACACTTTCATGGACCCTGTTGAAGTACATCTAGTTTCAGAAACTGGTTTATGTAATTTTGATGATGTTATTAACAAAGAGTATTTTAATTGAGAGTTGCAAATTGAAGCTTGCATAGCTACAGAAATTTGACGCTTATCCGTAAGGATCTGACATAATTTGAAAACATCGAAAGAGGCTTTGTATTATCACTTATTTCTTGTTATTGTTACATTCAAGTTGATGTTGTGGAGGTCTGAGAACTAACCTAACATTTACTTTGTAAGCAATGTTGCTGTTATGTGGTAATGATTAGGTAAAAACTAAAAATTTATATTACTGCATATTGTCTTAGTCAAGTCTGTTAGGTCATCATTGAGGACACTAGTTTTTTATGCTTTAAAAAGAACTGATTTCAAGTAAGAGTCCCCATATTGTAGAACCTTGAGGACAAAAGAACTGGTTTCAAGTAAGTATCCCCATATTGTAGAACCTTGAGGACAAAAGAACTGGTTTCAAGTAAGTATCCCCATATTGTAGAACCTTGAAGACAAAAGAACTGGTCTCAACTAAGTATCCCCATACTGTAGAACTAGAGGACAAAAGAACTGATTTCAAGTACGTATCCCCATACTGTAGAACTAGAGTATGAAAGAACTGGTCTCAAGTAAGTATCCCCATATTGTAGAACCTAGAGAACAAAAGAACTGGTCTCAAGTAGGTATCCCCATATTGTAGAACCTAGAGGACAAAAGAACTGGTCTCAAGTAAGTATACCCATATTGTAGAACCTAGAGAAGAAAAGAACTGGTCTCAAGTAAGTATCCCCAAATTGTAGAACCTAGAGGACAAAAGAACTGGTCTCAAGTAAGTATTCCCATATTGTAGAACTAGAGGATAAAAGAAATGTATGATTTAATTTAGTAAAGTTAAAATATTTCTAAAATGTAAGATCTCTTTAACATGAAAAATGAAAGTTTGTTATTTACAGATATGTAACTTTGGTTTAAACTTTTTTTTTATTATGATTTGATATTTCGTTTTATATATCCTTATTTTATTATGAATTTAATTATCTTTATGATACACTTACTTGAATCTATGAATAATTTATGATGTATTTGTAATTCTAGAAACAGTGTGTATGTTCTTTTGAATGAGAAATATTTTAAGTCAATTATAAGGACCATAAGTGGCAGTTTTTTAATTATATAATTGTATTTTTTGATTTATTGACAGTGATATTTGAGGTTTACTTGAATATGTCTAAATTAATTTTGGATTTAAAAATGTATTTTGTAAAAACAAAAAATTGAATTCAAAATGTTTATCAAATGTGTTAAGCCTTGTGTGTTTAACCCAATTTTCAATTTGCTGATGTGTGTGTTATCTATAGCTTGATTTACAGAAATATGATTACTGGAATGTTATTGTGACCATGTTTCTGATTTCCTTTTTGAACTGGTCAGCTATAGTTTATTTATTTATTCAGTGTATTTTTACTGAAACTCATGAAATATAAGGAATACTGATTAGCTTATCATGTCACCTGCTCTACATTAAAACTCGTTTTCTTCAGGGCATTTCTTCGGTCACATCCCAAGATGGCTTTCTTGGATTAGTACAAACTGATGTTTGCTTTGATGACATGTTTACAAGAGAAAGCTCAGAAATGTATAATCCAAATTTAGTGGTAAGTTCATAAGAACTGACATGTAATACAATAAGAGGTTAATATAAAACAGATGTTAAATAACACAGCCAAATCTTGAAAATTAAACACCCAGAATTTTCATTAAATAACCAAACCTTTTATTGTTTATTATTAAATAAAAGTAACTCTAATCTACTTTTGTTATTTTCTAAAATTAAAGTTAATAATCATGCAACATCTGCCATTATAAAAATCCCATAATCATAATTTTTGTGGGTAACCATTTTGTAGGGGTTAATCATATTAAAACTAAAATTGTTCACATGTGATTTGGGTTTTTGCTGTGCTATCTATGGTACTTTTAGTCATTATAATCAAATTCAGAAATGCTACCTACTTCTTCACCACAAAGAGCTGTTACCTCATGCATACTGCAACATAAATTTCTGCAAATGCCACAAGCCTTGAACACCCCTACACCTATTACTGTGTATTATGTCAGCCTATGATGCAATCATCAGTAGACTATCACCCTCCATCATGCAATACATCCTCCATGTGCATTAATCCACATGAGTACCAGCATTTGAACTTAGATTCATTCTTTCCTTGGCACTGTTTGTCCTTAGATGTAGTCTTTTTCTCCTTAATTTTCTTGATTATATGAATGAATGATACCAGATTTTAAGTTTATCAGTTAGAACTTTCATTCAAACTACCATCAGCTTGGTCTTCTTTTATTTGACTTTTTTTGCACTTTTGGGAATCATATCCCATTGTCTATTCCTGTTGTTTAATCCAACATATAGGTTTTTTCCAGTCCTCTTCAAGATCATCATTAGGTCTACACACCATCAACATACTTGGATCATCTTCTTTCTAAATTAAAAAGAAACAAAAAAAATCTGTGTTCGCCATATTGCACAAAAATGGACCACCACAACAACATCAGTTTTATATATTAAATGAATTATGCATTTACGTTTCCATTTTTCTGACATCTTTGAGGGTTTTCATACCCCTTCACAGGAGCCATCCAATAAAGTAATTGCAACTGGAGACACTCTGACAGTCATTGATATTACTGTCATTGTGCAAAATGTAGTTGGTTCCAATATGATTTTGTATTCAGGATTTCCCACCTTTTGTTACTTCAGCTGAGCCTGCTCCATCTTGTATATGTTTCACCATTGTTGTTTCCATGCCTACTTTTGCTTCTAGTTCCCTCTTCATGATGTGGATCAGGTGGTCCCACTTTTGTCCTTCACTGTTTGGATTCCACAGGTATGTGTTTTTGTTTTCTATTTCCTTAGTGATTTTTTGCTAATTCTCGGGCTCCCTTGCTACATGTGTTTCCTTCACTTGAATCCTTTAGTTTAGGGATCTCTGCTTTTCCATCTCTCCAGCTACTCATCTTTATCTCTTACTCAACGTTGTTGTTCATTCTTGTATTTCACTTTCATTTGGAGGCTTTCCATCATGATTCTATCAGCTTTACTGAAACAACTTGCATATACCCATTCTCCATCTAGCCCTTGGTTTTCTTCCATTTTGTTTCACTTACTTTGGTTTCTTTATATTCTGGTGTGTACTTTGTCAGGTTGCCTTACTTTCTGACTTTTGCCTCCCTCAATCTCCTCCCCAGGACCACTGTCTTGTATCTTTTTTTATTGTGATTTGTTGTTTTTGGGGTATTTCTTATACATTGACATCTTGAGCTGATGTAGCTCTTCAGCAAATCATCTCTGCTCACTTTGGTTTCTTGCCTTTAGAACCAAGGAGTCCCACCAGGTTTCTCATCATATACACCCTTGTGGGGTTTCCCCCTTCTGTTCTTTGTTCTATGGTTAATCTTACTCAGGCTTGCATTTTTAAGCTCTCCAAGGCTCAGAAGTCAATCTGTGGTCTCCTTCTACTTACCTACATGGGTTTTGGTGGTAAGTTGTGTTGACTTTGTGCTTGATTACAATCAATCCTACAGTCATACCCTTCCACTGCCTATCATCTGTTAGGGTGCAGTTCTGGGTGCCTGTTCTATTTTTGACATCTGGAGACAAAGTTTCCCTATCTCTACATTCTTGAGTGGGTGGCTAATTTATAGGCTTGCCATTATCTTCTATCTTCTCTGTCTGGTCATCTTACCATGATCCATTCAGACACCTTCTCTTTTGTCCACTTGCTTCCAAGACCATGGTGACAATTTGACTATTTTGCCTAGGCCTAGACTACTCTAACAGACTTGTTTATCCATTATCTGGTGTTTTTAGGGGATTTACTCCCACTATGGACATCCTATAATCACTGCCGTTTTCTTCCTCTTCTGTGCTGCAGGAGCCTTCACTCACTTTTGTCTTGGCCTCCTCCTATACTATTTACTATATGGACAGGTTCATCTTCTTCCCTGACCATCCCAAAATTTGGATGGATTGGTTGTTTTCTCCATTCATCTTATCCTCCCTTATCTTTCCTCCGTGAATGGCCTTTCTGACAAGGTCATATCCTTTCTTCTGTATGGTCTATTGATTATTATCTCACTTGTGCTAACTTTTTTGTAGGGCACTTGCTAACATATTGTCATAGGATTTTCCTTCCTCTAATAACTTTCATCCCATCATGTCTGTATTCTCACAGCTTCTCTAGTCATCAATGCCCCATCCCCCATCATATTTGTAATCTAACACCTTCTCTTGCATCTATTCATCAATGTCTCCTGCCTCCCATCATATCTATAATCTGACAGCTTCTTTTGCCTCTAGTCATCAGTGCCCCCTGTCTCCCATCATGTTTGTAATCTAACGACTCCTCTTGCCTCTATTCATCAATGTCCCCTGCCTCTCATCATATCTGTAACCTCACAGCTTCTCTTGCCTCTAGCTCATCAATGTATTGTTTTTTCTCCCATTATGTCTGTAATCTCACAGCTTCTCGTCTCTTGTCATGTGTCTTGTTTTTCTCCCATTATGTCTGTAACCTCACAGCTTTTCTTGCCTCTAGTCATCAATGTCTCATTTTTATCCCTTCATATCTCTAATCTCACAGCTTCTTTTGCCCCCAGTCATAAACATCCTGTGTGATATCTTGCAGGTAGAGATGTGGACAACCCCAAACACATTACTTACACTGCAAAGAGGTTCTACCTACCCTCATTTTATTCTTCCTTTAGTTACCAATATCCAATCTTCACAGTGATTCTGATGAGGAGTTGCTTATTTTTCTTCTTTCTTTTTCAGGTATCACAATAAATTATATACATATCTGTATTATGGAGATGATGTAATCCACCAAGGGGCAGGGAATACTTAACCAAAATCTTCATTGAGCAGGGAGTAAATCTGTCCCTGCTAAGTGCTCTTTATTGAGATGGGGTTTATTACAAGACTGTTTCATCAGTGTCTATAAGTTCTACCTTCCAGGGCATTTTTTACTTGTGAAGAGCTAAAAATAAAATGACAGCAGCAGGTTTGTGCTTGCCCTCACACCTACTGTCTTTAGTCGAGATAACCCACTCATTGTCTCTCGATGTGGGACCTAATTCCAAATGATTGTGCCTGGAACACAGTCTAAGCACCTTTGTGCTTGTTCTCCCCCATGCAAATTCTTTGCTCCACATTTCTTCTAGTGGAGTAGAGGATAACCCTTGTTTCTTCAATCCCAAATCACTGGGGGAGTCTATATGGAGAGTGCCTCATTGGGCAGTGCTATCCCATTAGTATGAGACTGAGTGAATGTACTACTAATTTTGGAAATTGGGCTGGGATGTTACCTAGTAGTGTGGTAAAGGACACCCCACAGTATTATGAATTAAGCCATTACCAATGTTTCCTCTAATTTTCTCAATCGAGGTGCGGAATGAATTTTTTCATGTGCACCAGTATCAAGGCAATGGGCACTACCAGTTTTTTTTTTTTTTGGGGGGGG
>NW_013668724.1:127468-132347 GCF_000517525.1 Limulus polyphemus
GATTCAATCGTTTGGTCTTGTATTCACCTTGGAACACAGATCTGGGATGTTACCTGGTAGTGTAGTACAGGACACCCCACAGTATTATGAATTAATCCATTACCACTGGTTTGACCCAGCTGTTTGGTCTTGTATTCACCTTGGAACACAGATCTGGGATGTTACCTGGTAGTGTAGTACAGGACACAGGTCTAGGATGTTCCTGGTAGTGTAGTACAGGACACCCCACAGTATTATGAATTAATCCACTATCGCTGGTTCGATCCAGCTGTTTGGTCTTGTATTCACCTTGGAACACAGATCTGGGATGTTACCTGGTAGTGTAGTACAGGACACAGGTCTAGGATGTTACCTGGTAGTGTAGTACAGGACACAGGTCTAGGATGTTACCTGGTAGTGAAGTACAGGACACCCCACAGTATTATGAATTAATCCATTACCGCTGGTTCGATCCAGCTGTTTGGTCTTGTATTCACCTTGGAACACTGATCTGGGATGTTTCTTCCTGCTTCTGATTATTGTGATATCTCATGTAAGTTTTTCCTCTATGTAGAATGCTCAGTTGTTTGCCTGTTATATAATGGCTAATTGAGCAATTCTACATTCTATTCACCTTAGCAACATTTTAGCACAATGCTAAAGATTTTTATGACACTTTATTTTGCTCTACTTGTTTTCCTGACAACAAATATCATAATAATATTGGGTGAAGAGTATTCTCTACTTGAGAGGGATGTTATCTTCCATCTAATACAGCCCCACTAGGCTAATTACCATCTAATACAGCCCTATTATGCTGTCTCCCATCTAATACAGCTTTACTAGGCTTCTTCCACTTAATACAGCTCCACTAGGTTATCTCCCACCTCATGGATATCACATTCCATGGGCTTTTCTTTTCTGATGCTGTTTTTAGAAAGGGACTTATCTTTGTAATTTCTTTCTTTGTGACAGCCTCTCCACCATTTTAAGTGTGGGGTTATAACTCTGTGGTGCAGAGAGGAGAGGAGAATTTCTGAATTTAACATTTTCCTTACCCGAGAATGTATTTCAGATAGATAATCACCTCTTTACACCACTTCCTTCCTACTTCCGATTTATTTAGTTTACCTTGTCAAGAATGAACCTCTGTTCAAGTGCTAGTGCTCATGGGGATTATTGTGCATGAAGGATGTTGCTCTCTTATTGGTGGAGAGCTGTAATCTAATGATAATTAAGTCATAGGCTGGCATAATACATGTTGATGCATGTAAGGGTGGGAGCTTTGTTCAAGGCTTGTTGCTTACACAAGAATTTCCATGGCAGTGTGTGCAAGGTGAAGGTTTTTTGTGGTTTATAGTGGTAAAGAAACTGTTAACATCATGACATTTTCTGTTCATTAGAAAATGTTTCTTTGCTCTGTGCATTTTATAGGTGACAGGAAGTGCAAGAGAATCTCATATTTTAGAAGCATTAAGAAGATACTCTCTAAGGCCTTTGTATATACAGAAGTCATTATATTACTTGTACAATTACACACAGAGTTATTCAGAGCCGAGAGCTGATGTGATCAAAGTAAGTTCAAGTTTTGTGTTATTTATAAATAACTTTTCACTTTTGCTAAATGTTATTGAATAATGATGAGGCTATTAGATGTCACTAATTAACAGCATGCTGCCGTAGGTGGGATGAGCTCACACCTCTGTAAAGTACAAGAGTGGGAACAAATATTTCTGTGTAAGTCTGATGTGGAGCTGCTATTGGGTCATATCAATAGAAATATCAGAATTTTTGTAATAATGATAATAGTAATCATCCTGTTTTCACTTTAGAATTTACAAATATAGATTCTTGTTATGTTAATGTTAATAATGGTTATTTTTCTCTTTTGGAAGTGTTTAATGTAGGTTGTTCTTATAGTAATGTCTGTTTAAAGTTCTCTTTACTACTACTAAATACTCCTATTATTATGATTTGTGTTGAAGGTTTGTTTCATTTTTTTTACACCTATAAAACAAAGATTGTTATAATAATGATGATAATGTTTCATTTTCTTTTTACACTTATGAAACAAATGTTGTTGTTGTTATAATGTGATAATAATGTGTTTTTTTTATTATTAAAACTATTAAATAAATATTCTTGTTATAATATTTTGTGTTGAAGGTTTGTTTCATTTTTTTACAGTTATCAAACAAAGCATATTGTTTTATTCATCTTTATAACATTTATCTTAGCTCATTCTTCCAGGGATGAGGAAACATCCCAGAGTTCTAGCAATTCAGATGGCAGCTACAGCTTGCCTATATAACTTGTCCAAAGGAAACCTTGGCCAAAAGATTCATCCCCGCTGGCTTGGAGAAATTGTTGATCTCACACTTACAGCCATGGAAAATTATCCTACGCACCAACAGGTACATTTACTTTTGACCTTTAAATGTATCTTATTTATTGTGTGTAATGTTTTATTCTTTTCTTTCAGATTTCTAGATTACTTAAAAAGAAAAATTTACATTATATCAATTTTTGAAGTACTTGTAATAAAATGTATATACAGTGTACTTAAAAAAAAAGATGGTTATAAATGAAAAGTGTTTTTGTAATATAAATACTGTCTTATATAGGAACAGTTTGTTATAAAAGGTTTTGGTTTCTTTCCCTGTAGCTTCAGAAAAACACACTTTTGACACTCTGTAGCGACAGAATTCTCCAAGATGTGGTAAGAAAAGTAAAACCAATTATTATTTAATATGATATAGCTTTCTTCTATTACATAACATCAGTTACTTATCTTCAAATCACTGAGATAAAGGAGCAAGTTACTACATGCCACACATGAAAGTAATCATCTTTTCAAGGTAATTATGGGTTTAGATATGTACAGTGATTAATATAATTGTTTTACAACTTTGTGCTTAAACTAGAATTGTGACAATATTTACTTCGATATCATATGGTTGGAAAACACTTTTGTACTTAAACTGTTCCAAATTTAAATTGAAGACAGGGTAGATGCATCCGTGAAATACAAAACAAAACTTTCCTTTATGGAGTTCCTCTCATGCTGTCAGTAAACATGCAACTAATGTATTGAATATTCTTGAGAGTATGTGTCAACTTATCCATAGTTCTCCACACTTTCACATTGCTTGCAACAGGATGACATGTACAACATCTGCATTCCCTCCATAATCCAGACTTTTGTGTTGACATTTTTGCTGTCAACTTTGCTACAATGAAATTGGAAGTTAATATTAATTTGGATGAAAGTACTTCCAACAGTATCAGAACTTCTAAAACTTCTTTGGAGGTCTTACTCACAAATCTACAACTAGTATGCAGAGTGATCCTGTGGCTGGATTGTCAGTCCTTATTAACCCTCTTTCCATGGGCAGCTTTTTCTGTGCATGTCATGAGGTTTTAATTAGTTACATTCAAAATTTAATTAAACTACTCTTTTCTAGCTTATAAGTTGTAAGCTTTTACTTTTATATGGCAATATTGAAAAAAAAATCCTGAATTTCCTCTAATATGAGAATTGTGACATTTTCTCTCTAGGCATCCCTTCTTCTCTAATTTATTTACCACCCCTCCAAGAAGTAGGAAAAATGTAATGTAAATTACTCATTATAATGTTGTCATCACTCAGGCAAAGCATAATTTTTATATTTTTGAATTTTATTTGTTACAGAGCCATGAAATAAGATAATCAGACCCTTCTTGCCAGGTTCACCTGTCACATCCTCACTTTCAGAAATTGCCTATAGTTCTCTCTGATGTTCAATACTATATTACTTATAACCAATAGAAAGCCAAGGTTATACTCTTTCAATGATGTATCATGTTACATTGTTTTCTGTACAGAGAATTGTAGATTTAGCTTCTAGTTAAAGCTTTATTCTCAAGGAAAACACATTGACGAGCTTAGATGAATATATAACAGCTCTTGTTGCATTGTTATAAAGCCAGTAAAATTGTGATAGTTATGTGGAATTGTCTACTTTTTGCATGTTATTATTTTGTGTTCTTTGATGTATTATTTAATTAAATAAAACATTATTGAGTGCAGTATTATCATTAGTATAAAAAAAGTATGGTTAAGTGTCATCAACAGCCAAAAAAATATATAGATGCGGGTAAGTACTTTATATCTTGTTTTTCAATTGAAAACTTTATAAGTGAGTTAAAGTTAGATTATGTAAAATAAATAACAATATAATAAAAAAATTTCATGAGGTACGCTTGTGAGTAGCTCGTATGTAATGTAATTTGATATTGTAATGAGAGCTGTACATCTGCCAAGTGACTTGCAACTTATAATGGCATGAATAGTAGTTAGACAGGTTTCAAAGGGCATTAAAACAATAAAATTTAAGTATAAGTAGATGTATACTGTTACGAGTTTAAAATTATTTAGAATATACAAATGTAGTTTAATTTTACAATTCGAAGTCATTCTAGAAAGAAAAAGGGTAATTAAATATATTTCGATTTTTTTATTTATTTTTTGGTTGTTACAAGGTCGGTCAAATTGACCAACTTTGTACAGAGTTAGGGTAGAGAAAATAATGGATAAAATATGAAGTTTTACTGGAAAAAAATGCTTGAAATTTACTTAGAAGGTTTGACAGATTATGCAAATAAAATTTTAGATTAGATGAAGAAAAGTATTTTTAATTTTAACATGGAAGCCACTTTGCACTTGGACTAGTAAAAAAAAAAAGACTGTATTTATTCACACACAAATCTTTAGCAAAAATACTTCATTAAGAAATCTGATTTTTTGTGTACAAAAGACTTGTAATGTGTGCTAAAAGTCTGCCAGATTTTGTATATATATATATATATATATATATATACACACACACACTATATTAAAAGTTATAGTATGGAAATTGTA
>NW_013668724.1:133381-145781 GCF_000517525.1 Limulus polyphemus
AGTTACAAAATAAACTTACTATTAAGTAAATATCGTATTTTAGTTTGTACTAAAGAAACTAGTTAATAGTGTAGTCTAAAGTAACTCGCCACGATTTAGTTATATATATATATATATATATATATATACACACACACTATATTAAAAGTTATAGTATGGAAATTGTAAAGAGTACAAAATGGTTATGAGGTTGGTCGAATCAACCAAACTTGTAACTAGAGAGTTAATCAACATATTTAGACTGTTAATGCAAATTGTCTGCTGGTATATCTGGCAAGTTAAGCTCAGTAGATACTCAGTTTGTACAATAATATTCTCATGATTTTGAATGAGATTAGTTTTTTGCTCAGGCCTATTTGCCTTCAATGGCTGCTAGCCCTAATCCTAAAGAAAGTTCTGATGATTTAGTTAAATCTTTTTCTCATGTATGTTTTGTTTTAAACCTTTAACCAACTTCTGTTACACCTGAAGGTGCTAGTGTCATGTTAATGATTCAGAATTTGAATCTTTACTCATACAATTTTTCCTCATATTCAGGTTGTTGCTGATGTATATATAATATAGCAAATATTAATAGTCATCATATTTCACTTCTCATATTATTTCTAAATTTCTTGTCACTTAGATTGGTTATGGGGAAGAGGAGTCTTCCATGTGGTCTTTTATGTTGACCAGTCATCAGTTTTCTTCTGTGTCCTATCATTTGTTTTGAGACTTTTTCTTCTACATAAGTATTAACTCATTTTGTTCTCCTGATTCTTTTAGTTGGGATCAGATGTCTGCTTTGCAGTCTTCATTAACACTGTGGGTATTGTTTTTGTTACAACATGGTTCTTATGTGGGTATTGTTTATATTACAACATGTTTTACCTTATTAAGTCAACTTTCTCCTGGGGAACCAGTCTAATTACTGCCATGGAATCATCTTCTTCGATAACCTTGAATGTCCATTTCTTACAAAAACATTCAATGTCTTTGTCTTTGTGACTGGCTGTTGTTTGTTCCTTTGTCAGGTGGCTTGAATGTTAACTCATTCTTGCAGATGTTCTTCATTGGCTGTTTATCAGTTTTGTTGAGTGATATTCTGGAGTGGTGCATTAGACAAGTCATATCTTGTATATATCAAACTCCTCAACAAATTGCTCTTATCTTTATGTCTTTGTTACATAACCGTGGCTTATCATCTTCCATAGCTGATTACAAAACTGCCGTATGTGCCACCCTCTGATTCCACAGAAGCCATCAGTTTGTTTTGTCCCAATTATTCATAGGACTGAGCCTTTTGTCTTGAATGACCCAGATTTGCTAGACATTGACCTAAGTGGGACTGAGGTTTGAGTTTTACATTTCTTGAATTTTTTTCTTCTTTTTAACATTTAGCAACTTGTTTGCTTTATCATATTTTCTTTTATTAGTAGCATTAGGTAGACAACTTTATTTTATATATGCCCTCAATGCTTCTTGTACCTTATCTGCCTGGAAGGCATTATACTTGTACCCAATTCATGGCTTCCTACTCGAACTTGGACTGTGAGAGAAAGTAACCACTGTTTCTCATCTGTTGTATTACCTATCCTGACCGACTCAGCTTCTCGATCAGGATAACACATTTTATGTCTTGTCAGGGCTGTTCATTGTTATCTAACATGTACTAAATATATCAGAGGGCCTCAGAAAAGGTTGTTTATATTTTACAGTGAATTAAACTATTTGAATATTATTCTTTCTACTTTCACAAATTGGCTTGTGCAGTTGATCTATTTTGTTTACTAGGTATCATAAAAGTGAATTTTGGGTTACTTCTCACCAAAATTCACCAGTTGGCAATATCTTTGGCATCCTGGTCATCATTTGTGGATCAATTGGAATGTGCTTTTAAAATTGTTGTGATTCATCAGACCAGATGGAATCTCTAGCAGGTCTGTTATTCTCTGTTCCATGGGGCTATAATAAAACAATACTGTATTTTTATAATATGAGACCCAAGTTTTGGTCAATCAGTAGTTCTTATGACTCTCTGGTTTCCTCCTCTATCTCAGTGTGGATATTCTAGTTTTTTATATTTCAATGGTGAAATATAAAATTTTGAATTTGACATTTTGACAACATGAAAACAACTCAACAAGGAAAGGCTTTTTGTATTTCCAAAGTAAGCATCTGTTTCAAATTTATTTTAATTCTAAAAATGTGAAGCTTTACACCTGAAGTACAGTTACTTTAAAAATCTACATGTATTAAAAATAAATTATTTTGGTTTCAGAGTTTTGACAAATACCGTTGTGCAAAGCTGGTGATGGAATCCCTTGTTGCATTTGATGATCCATCTATGAATAGAATGTCGGTAGCAATTTGCTCAATTCTAGCAGCAAAAGTAAGTCAAGGTTTTGATGTGTCATGTGTAATACAGGTTCTAATAACTACTAATTACAGTGATTTTTATTCCACATGCTGAAAGCTATAAATCCAAATAGAGACTGTAATTTGTTCAGCTTTCTTTGCAATGTGTATTTTCTTTCCTGTGAATTTAGGCATATCTGATCTTTTGAATTAAAAACATTTTTTTTCTAATATTGAAGTTCAGGTTTGCCTGACTAGTCTTCTGACAAGTTTTTAAATTTTTTCTTGACTATAAGAACTTGTGAGCAAAAATAAAGAAGGCTGTAATAATATGTTAATCACACTATACCTGCTATAGCAAGTTCTGATGAGGCCTTTCACCCAATACCAAGCCTCACTGGACTGGCTGGGATATGACAGACACAGTAGTGGTTGTCGAGACATTGTTAATATCATCAGTTGCTTCAACAGCAACTGTTTTAGTGTGAACTACATGAAATTAGTGAAATTTACTTTTATCAATTTTAATTGAGTCATTTTTACATCATAATTCAGTTTGAGTTTTATTAACATCAAATTACTTATTTTAACACCACGTTGATTATTATTATTATTTATTTTTACATGAATTATCTTTATTCATAATTCATAGGAAATGGTGAAACAATTAGCTTAGAGAATAAAGAGTGAAAACTGTGCATTAAAGTGGCATTTCATTATTATTTAATCTTTTTTTTCCTTCTTTATTAGGAAATTTAATTATTATAAACACAAATGTAGAATTTGTTAGTATATTCCTGTGGGTTGAGGTATCTGCTAAAGACAATGTAATTAGTTTCAGGCATGTATTACAAATGCTTAAATAAAGGTCTATATTACTTGTTAAACATCAAGTTGATTTAATGACAGTAAGATTAGTTTCAGGTCATGTATTTAAAATGCCTAAATAAAGGTCTATATTACTTGTTAAACATCAAGTTGATTTAATGACAGTAAGATTAGTTTAGGCCATGTATTACAAATGCTTAAATAAAGGTCTATATTACTTGTTAAACATCAAGTTGATTTAATGACAGTAAGATTAGTTTCAGGTCATGTATTTAAAATGCCTAAATAAAGGTCTGTATTACTTGATAAACATCTGAGAAAAGTTATCCAAGATGAGAATGTTGGTTGTAACTAATGTTGCTCATTGTATGTTAAATATTTCCAAGTGTTTTTGATTTTTTATAGTTTTCCATATCCTTTAGATATCTACAGCAGAAACATCATGTCTTGGTGCCAAGCCTTCTTTCATGGAACGACTGTTGAATATTGTCCAGTCCAAAATGGATGAACCTGAAGTAGACATAATGATGAAGTTTACTTTAAGCGCCTTATGGAACTTAACAGGTGAATTATCGTTTACTGTTTTTATGTGGGATTACTGTTTTCTGACCTACCATCTATTGAAGAATAATGTTTTAACATTTTGTATTATTACACTTGTCTGTTGCAGACGAATCTCCAAGTACGTGTGCTGTTTTCCTAGATATGAAAGGACTGGATTTGTTTTTGAAAGTTTTGAAGGTAAAGTTAAACTTCTTAACATGTGTGAGCATATAATGCACTTTCTATTGAATACTTATGTGATGAGATAGAAACAAAATTAATAGGTGCCATCATTCTATCTATTAATCTTGGTTTGAAAATCATACAAGTCCCAAAGGGGATTGGCAGACAACCAGGGGTGCTCAGAAACTGTTTTCTTTTCACCCTGCTTGTGGGATATAAGTTTAATATTTCAGTGAATTTAATGGTTTTTTGGCTAGCGGCTGAGATGTTAACAGGCATGATTAGATGTCTTAAGATGAGGTAGCTTGACTAATGTACAACCTCAAGGCATCCAGGAAAGCTGTGAATATCACGAGCTGAAAATAGAAAGTTGCTATGAAGAAGAGGAAGGCTTGAAGTTTAGGTAGGCAAACAATGCTAGATAAGATAAGACCATCATTCCCACCATGTCAGCATTTTATGGTCAACAGCTGTTTTAACTTGGGTGCTATCGTTCCCCACCTTATCAGCATTATGTAGTAAAACTCTTTTAATTTTGGTGCTGTCATTCCCCACCTTGTAAATATTTTGTGGTCAACAGCTGGTTTAATTTTGGTACTCTCATTCCCCATCATGTCAACATTTTCTGGTCAACAGATGGTTTAATTTTGGTGCTGTAATTCTCCATCATGTCAACATTTTGTGGTCAACAGCTGGTTTAATTTTGGTGCTGTCATTCTTCATCATGTCAACATTTTGTGGTCAACAGCTGTTTTAATTTTGGTGCTGTCATTCCTCAACATGTCAACATTTTGTAGTCAACAGCTGTTTAAATTTTGGTGTGTTAACTTTATAGAAACTGGAGAACTTAACTGATTTTTTGTGTTATTTTGTTAGAACCTGGTGAACTTAATGGCATTTTTTATATTTTGTTAGAAGCTTCTTGGTGTAGCTGTGATATGTTTAAATTTGATAGCAACTTTATTGTAGCTGATAAAGTTATCAGTATTTATAAGATCTTGTAGCAATTAACTTTTTATTTTTTACATGAAATTAATCTGATCTAAAGCTTTCTTTAGTTATTTCAGTTGTTTAATAGACTAAAATATGAGGCAGAATCATAAGGAAACTTTGTATTTACAATGGATAAAATGTTCATATTGCATTTCTCTGATATAGAAACTTGTAGTAAATATAGTACTACTTTTGGGATACAATTTCTTACTGTAACTTTTGTACCATATTTTTTGATAGAGTTTCTTACTCTTAACTATAGTACTGTATTGTTTTACTTTCTTAGTGTAGTTATAATACTACATTATTTTTGTTCACTTCCTTACTCTAACTATAGTACTGCATTGTTTGACTTTCTTAGTGTAGTTATAATACTACATTATGTTTGTGCACTTCCTTACTCTAACTATAGTACTGCATTGTTTGACTTTCTTTGTGTAGTTATAATACTACATTATTTTTGTGCACTTCCTTACTCTAACTATAGTATCACATTGTTATGGTGTGAACACCTTTTGATTTTTTCCCACTTTTTTGGTTTTCTAGTACTAATGTTTTATGACAAGAATAATAACAGTACCATATTATTTTTATATAGAGCCTTCATATAACTCTAGTACCACGTTCTTTGATAAAATTTCTTATTGTAAGTATATAAGGGGTTGAGTACATTATACTGACAATCCCAGATAGTTATACAAAATAAACCTACTGTCGTTTGTCCACACATTAAAAAAATGCTAAACGTTCAAAGTGTTTTTGAATTTCCTGAACTTTTGCTGACCGTTTTTACTTGTAGCCCACTAAGGGTAAATTTATAATAGTTTTGAACAGACTAGTGCTCATTCGTTTTTGTAACTTCAAAACTAGCGTTATTATATGAGGCATTTATTAAACTTTTGAGAATCTTCAAAATTCCATCTCCAGTAAGGTAGAAATACACAACAAAACATAATGGTAATTACACCATAAATATGACATTATCTGTAATAAATAATAAGTAAGCAATCTGAATGGAAAAAAGAAGAACAGGAGAAAAAGAAAAGCATGTAGCACAAATGAAATAGCTCTTATTAAAAAAGCTCTAAATCAAATGAAGAATGTGTATTATTTAGATATGGAAGAAGATATTTTATGTATAACATCTTTTTTTATTAGAAGTTCAGTATCATGCTTAGCTGTTAAGAGTATTTCAAAGTTGGAGAGAGAAACAGATGCCCTTTTTCTGGATTGTGTTGGTAGATAGTGGAGTTGGGAGAGTTTGTAACTTCCAGTTTTTATAGATATACTCTATGTTCAAATGCTCATACTTTGAAGTGACGTTTAGTTTCACCAATATAAGAGGCCTTACAGTCTCTGCACCTGTATAAATAGATGAGACATGAACAATGGGCAATTGGCACATGTTACTTGTAGAAGAAAACATTATTAAGTCTCAAATTAGGTTTAAGAATAACTTTCAGATCAATCTGAATATAGTAAGAATTACATAAGTATATCAACTAATGTGTTTGCCAAGTCACCTAAAATACGTACTGAGCTCCCTTATCTCAGTAGAGATATGTGTAGAGTTCAGAATGAAGTGGTAAAAGCTTAGCTTGCGGATATGTTGCTAAAAAAAAAGGTCTTTCTGAAAAACTTTTGCTGACATTTTTTAAAAAAATCTTGTTTTATCATTTTATATTTGATTTCAACTATGATGTTGAAGTATAATATAGGAATATTTCTTTTGGAACAAAATGAGGTAATGCGTAGTTGAATCATTTTGCACTGGAGCTGAGTTTAGCTCATTAATTGATTACATTCAACTAATTAATTATTCTCACCTGAGACTTGGACAGTTGGAATATTCAAAACAGAAATAACTTGAAACACTAATTTTGATTAGTTGATTATTTTTGTGACATTAATCAATTTATTTGTAGTTTCTATTGATCTATTATTTTGTGGGATACTGATCGATTCAATTGATTCTCCTACATAACCAGTTATGTTGGTTAAGCGAGTTCGTCACACAGCTCTGTATTGCCCTTAACTGTATTAAGTTTCATTTCACTAAGAAGGCTGCTGCATTAGGCCTTGTTTTCATGCAGTCATATTGGCCTAAGTAATTGCTTCATTGGACAAAGAACATTGACAAGAAGAAATGTAAAGCAAAATAAATAAAATAGTCTTAAAACTTATTACATATATTAAACGAAACCTTCTGATTATGAATTGTAAAAAAAAAAAAATTATAAAAGTTGACTTGCTTATAATTTTGGTGTGGTCATGAATATAGTGAAACTGTAATATTTTTGAATATATAGTTTTATAAAATGAAAATTATTTGTGTCACTTTTCCACATGGAGATCCTTCTTCATTATTATTTGTACTGTTGGCTAAGGCATGTGGACGTTTTTGCTACTGACCTTTGTGTTTGTGGATCTTCACCTGTTACAAAATGCCACCATTTGCTTTCCATGGCTGGGGTATGACTTTTTGCAGATCTCTTTCTGGATTATCCTGGTTCCTCATGTTGATCCATATTTCTTTAGTTTTCCAATGCCATTAATTATAAGGAATATCTCTGTCGCGAAAATTCTTAATTACCAATTTTAACATATTTATGATCTGAGAGTATGAATATTTTGCACCAGAAAAGGACTGTTATGTACCATTATCAAAAATGATCAATTTTCAGCAGCATTACACTACCTATGAAATGTCAAACTAGTTCTGATATTTGGTGTTCCACCATGAATTTATATTGGCTGTAGTTGTCCTGTGACTTTCTTATTTGCATATACAAAATCATTTTTATTTAATGTACTCAACCCTCTCTAGAACTACATTATTTTGGTATAATTACTACTGAAACTATAGTACCATGTTGTTCGATACAGCTCTGTACTGTAATACCGTGTTGTTCGAAACAGCTCTGTAATTACAGTTACAGTACAGAGCTGTATCAAACAACACGGTATTACAGTTACAGACCATCTTGTTTCATACACTTCCGTACTGTAACTGTAGTACCGTTTTGTTTGATACACCTCTATACTGTAACTGTAATACCGTGTTGTTTGATACAGCTCTGTACTGTAACTGTAATACCGTGTTGTTTGATACAGCTCTGTACTGTAACTGTAATACCATCTTGTTTCATACACTTCTGTACTGTAACTGTAATACCGTGTTGTTTGATACAGCTCTGCTGTACTGTAACTATATTACCATGTTTGATATACTTCCTTACTGTAACTGTAGTACTATGTTTTTGTTACACTTCCATATTTTAACTGTAGTACAATGTTGTTTGATATACTTCCTTACTGTAACTGTAGTACTGTGTTTTTGTTACACTTCCATATTTTAACTGTAGTACAATGTTGTTTGATATACTTCCTTACTGTAACTGTAGTACTATGTTTTTGTTACACTTCCATATTTTAACTGTAGTACAATGTTGTTTGATATACTTCCTTACTGTAACTGTAGTACTATGTTTTGTTACACTTCCATATTTTAACTGTAGTACAATGTTGTTTGTTACACTTCCTTACTGTAACTGTAGTACTATGTTGTTTGTTACACTTCCATATTTTAACTGTAGTACAATGTTGTTTGTTACACTTCTGTACTGTAACTGTAGTATCATGTTGTTTGATACACTTCTGTACTGTAACTGTAGTATTGTGTTGTTTGATACACTTCCATACTGTAACTGTAGTAGGATATTGTATAATACAGTTCCATACTGTAGCTTTATTGGTACTTTGTTTTGATATTGAGCCTTGATGCAACAGTAGTACAACAATGTTGGATGCAGTTCCCTACTGTATTTGTAATACTACATTGTTTAATACAGTTTCCTGCTGTAATTGTAGTACTACATTGTTTGATACAATTCCCTGCTGTAATTGTAGTACTACATTGTTAACTGTATCAAACAATGTAGTACTACAATTACAGCAGTTAACTGTATCAAACAATGTAGTACTACAATTACAGTAGGGATATATATATCAAAACAATGTACTACTAATGATACTGTATTATACAATGTAGTACTACAATTACAGCAGGGAATTGTATCAACTGCTGTAATTGTAGTACTACATTGTTTGATACAGTTCCCTGCTGTAATTGTGGTACTACATTGTTTAATACAGTTCCCCGCTGTAATTGTAGTACTACATTGTATAATACAGTATCATACTGTAGCATTAGTAGTACATTGTTTTGATATATATATCCCTACTGTAATTGTAGTACTACATTGTTTAATACAGTTCCCTACTATAATTGTAGTACTACATTGTTTGATACAGTTAACTGCTGTAATTGTAGTACTACATTGTTTGATACAGTTAACTGCTGTAATTGTAGTACTACATTGTTTGATACAGTTCCCTGCTGTAATTGTAGTACTACATTGTTTGATACAGTTCCCTGCTGTAATTGTAGTACTACATTGTATAATACAATATCATACTGTAGCATTAGTAGTACATTGTTTTGATATATATCTCTACTGTAATTGTAGTTATACATTGTTTTGATTCAAGTCTTCATGATAACTATGGTACATTATGTTATGGTAGTATTTAAACTGTTGAAAATATGATGTGTACTAAGATCAGTCCAGCATTGGATAAGAATATGTCACTTTTATTCTATAGAAATTCCAAGGACAGAGTGCAGTGGAAACCAAAGTGTTAGGTCTTGTGGTATGTATATTTTAACATTTTCTCAATATATTAATACAATTAATAACCTCTCATTATATTTCCTTACAAAATTTAACAATTTCACATTTGTTAAAATAGATCAGTGATATCTTTCTTCACTAGTGCAGGGAATATGATAATAGAATTTATAAAATAAGCCAGTAACCATTTCTCTCACTGATATAAAAATCAATTCACAGTTTGTTCAAATAAACCATTAATTTCTTTTCTCGGTGTTATAGGAAATGTAATGATTTTTGCAATATCTTCAAATGTATTCTTTCACATTGTGTGAAAATATATTCCTAAACTTTATTTCTTTAATGTGCCAAGAACTCTAAATGACTGAATTAAATAATTATTTAGATAGATCAGAAACATCTTACTTAAGTGGAATATGAAGTCTTAGTATTTTCCTAGTTTTTTAAAATAGACATTATGCATTTATTTCAGTACACTATGATAAGGATGTCTACTGTGAAGCTGTAGAATGAGTTTCTTTGTATTTTT
Organism: Limulus polyphemus; assembly: GCF_000517525.1. Lineage (NCBI taxonomy): Eukaryota > Metazoa > Arthropoda > Merostomata > Xiphosura > Limulidae > Limulus > Limulus polyphemus. The sequence goes on from NW_013668724.1 coordinate 143,489, forward strand.
CAGAACAACATTGCAGAAGTAGCACATCTGAGGCAGGACTTGATGGTAGAAGATTTTTTGGATGTTCTCAGGTAGACTTTTCCCTGTTTTATATATGTGTGGAGGCAAAGCTATTGCTCATGAGGAATGTATACATGTAATAAATGTTGTCACTTCTTGACAGTCATTAAGTTTGGCTAGATAATAAGGAAGTTTTGCTTTTAATACTAGAATTATGAAATAGTTTTTGCTAAGCAGTCAATGAATCTGTTAACTGTATTCTTCCCAGATGGGTGCATCTAGTTTCGAGAGCAGAATTTCACCAGTGAATTAAAAAACATTATAGAAAATAAGTTTGCAGCCTTTCTCCACACATTTATAACAACAAAAACTTTGATGTTGAAATGTATTCGGAAAGCATCATTTATTCGATACACACATAAAAATGTTTAAAAATTGCCAATTTTAATTTTTGGGTGATTTTAGCAACTTCAAAACAAAATGTTAGTGTATGTAAATTTCCTGAATTGTTTTTGAACATAATATAGCACTTGTAGCACATTGTAGTTTTGAACGAGATAGATCTAATTCGTCTTTGTAACTTGAACACAAGTGTAGTATTATTGGTTTTTACCACCAGCGTTTTCTCAACCACATTTGTCATGATGTGCTGGAACTGCCTATATTTCAACTTTGAGCTGGTGATCTGAATATCCAATGAAAGCTCTTTTTTTGTTATGTAAGTCAATATGGGTTTCAGTTCAGTGGAGGTTTCCTTGGAGATCGTAGAAAGATCATAAAAGCTTATCTTGATGATACGTTGCTTGAAGAAAAAATGTTTGTTGATGATTTCTACCACATTCATAGTCCTGATTTTTTAAACCTGGTTTACATTTTTATACTTGACTAGAATTATGATGTTGTATCATAATGTAAAATAGATGTTTTGTGTGGAACAAGATAAGGTAAGCTTTGTTAAATCATTTGATACAGTCAAATGTAAAACAGTGGCCTTGTCAGTAAAACAAAACTTTAAGCAGTGACTTAGGTTGATAAGATCTAATGTAAACATGGCCTAGTATGTTGGTCAATGCTAAAAAGGAATATCTAAATTACTAACAAATGGATTTGATACTTATTACATACATAAGTTAAACCTTCTAATTAACAACTGAAAAATTTAACTTGCTTAGAATTTTAGTATAGAAAAAAAGAAGTTATTTTTATTGTACAGTGAAGATGTATACAGTGTGTTTTGAATCAAACAAACATAAGAATTACAGTTTTTATAAAATAATAACTTTACAAAAAGGTTGTAAAAGAACATAGAATGACACAAAAGTCAGTAATTAAGATTTAGAACAAAGGTAAGCATTTTTGTTTCTTAAGAAAACATATGACAATAAAATATTTTCAAATTTCAAAGCTGCAAATTTGTGTTATCATTATCCAGTTAGTTGTTGCTGAGCAACAAGATAACTTGTATCAAAAGCCTTAAAATTTTATCATGATGTTATGTGAATTGGTATCAAGGATGATTGAATTCAAAAGGTAATATCTTTCTCTGGATAACTATTTGTATCATGATGTCATGTCAACTGGTATCAAGGATGATTGGAGTCAAAAGGTAATATCTCTCCCTGGACAATTAGATAAGTTGTATCATGATGTCATGTCAACTGGTATCAAGGATGAATGGAGTAAAAGGTGATCTCTCTCTCTCTGGACAACTACTTGTATCATGATGTCATGTTAACTGGTATCAAGGATGATTGGAGTCAAAAGGTAATATCTCTCCCTGGACAATTAGATAAGTTGTATCATGATGTCATGTCAACTGGTATCAAGGATGAATGGAGTAAAAGGTGATCTCTCTTTCTGAACAACTACTTGTATCATGATGTTATGTCAACTGGTATCAAGGATGATTGGAGTCAAAAGGTAATATCTCTCTCTGGACAACTACTTGTATCATGATGTTATGTCATCTGGTATCAAGGATGAATGGAGTAAAAGGTGATCTCTCTCTCTGGACAACTACTTGTATCATGATGTCATGTTAACTGGTATCAAGGATGAATGGAGTAAAAGGTGATCTCTCTCTCTCTGGACAACTACTTGTATCATGACTGTATTAGTCAAAATGTTAGTTAACATATGTTAACTGTAGTACGATAGTTATATAATTGTTATATTATGTATCAGAGGCTCATGTTTTAAGCTAGATGAACAGTCATCATTTTCATCATTCAGAATATAATGTTTTATTTGACATTTTTACTATTGTGTTTTATTTTTCAGGTTGTTGCTTCAT
>NW_013668725.1:0-2471 GCF_000517525.1 Limulus polyphemus
ACTTTATAGACATGCTCCAATATTTTACAAGCTTTGTTAATAGCTTTAATGAAGTAATGTGTATCAGTTCGTACACTTTCGTTAATTGACAGCTAAGTCTCGAGAACTGAAAAGAAGTTTCGTTTATTAATTGATTCGTACACCTTATACTGTCATGTTGACTTACAAAACGGCAACGTTTAATTCCTAACAAAAATGTTATCCAAAGGTAAACTTAACTTTATAAAACAACATTTGATTTTACAGAAGTGTCTTCTCAAATTAACCTCGTTAGCCCACCTTGCTTGCCTGGATTTTTCCTTTGCAACAACACAGAAAATTGTGTGAGAAGAAGTCGCAACTGTGATGGTCACTTGGACTGCAAAGATGGCTCGGACGAGTGGAACTGTCGTTAGTGTTTATCTACATGTTATTATTATAATTTAGTGTTATTATTACTCTAGATAAAATCCTTATCAATTGAAACCAGTGATATGTTTTTTGAATAATAAAATTTTTGAAATAATGAAAATAAGACAAATTATTTCTTTACTTAAAATTTATATCAGATATTTTTTAACTATAAAATTAGTGCAGTAAGTAATCAATAATTGATTGTTTCATGAATGGGCTGTTAATTCTGAGATATTGCTAGATTATTATTAGGATATGTATATCTTAAGAGCTATGTAGCCTGCAATGACAGTATTGGTTTATTCAACTTTTAATTCTTATTAATTAACATACTAAATATACTTTGTACAGAATAATTACACAGTTTCTATTTGTACTTTTGATAATATTCAGATGGTCTGGATTTAGTAGTTTCTTTAGTGGATCCTTGCCTGAGGTACCACATTAATTACACAGACCTGCGATTGTTTTATTGTCTTGAAATTTTTACGTGTTCTAGAGTAATTCCTGTACGCTGAATCCGAAAATGATATCCATTTTTCTTCATCACGTACAGGTTTTTCACAAAATGTCATAAGTACTGTTAAGTTACGTATTACAATTTCTAATAGCCTAAAACTGAGTTAACTTGTAATTTAGATTTAGTAGTTAAATAAATGCCTATATGTATCCAATTTATGACTATTTGCCAACAAGATTGATTCTTTTTGTATACAAATATATTTTGATATACAACCAATAATACAATTTACAATAACAATTATCACAAATAGTTATTACAGACAATGATTTATATACAAACGTTTTACAAACTTACAAGTAATATAAAGTCTTATTTCTAGTCTGGAACTTCCTTGATATCTTATCGAGGGTCTACGATGAGCGAGTTAATTTCGAGTTGACGTAGGTACAGTTCACCTAATAAGGAGCTAGCTAGTTCTGTGGACCTCGCTGATCACATGCCAATTACAGGTCGAGCTTGAGTTTTTACCACTGCAGTTATATAATATCTTCGTAAAAGTACTAATATCCCAAGTGAATCCACTGAAGTTAAATGATTAAATGAAGTAATGTTCGAAATTTATAAATGTTCCTGGCCAAATATCTGAAGTTTCTCGATTAATAAGTGTTATAACAATCACGGTTATGGCTTCCGAAGTTTATAGCACACCAACTATAGCAAACCAATAATAGATACTGCTTTTTGGCGTGGCGCGTTGGTTACACTTATAGGCGTGTGGGAAGTTTCTCGAAAATTCAGATTATGTAACAAAAATGAATTTCTCGAAATTGCCAAAGAAGTTAAAAGATCCATGAGAAAAAAATGAACTAAAAAAAGGGATATCATCGAAGTACTAGTTGATGATGATTTGTTGCCTGAGGAAGCATTAGAGAAAAACTCTAGTGTCCCTACTAGCCATTCGTGGTTAAGTGATAAAGATAACTTAGAGATCCAGCTAAAACTCAAACAACTCGAGCTCGAACAAGCTCGTATCGAAGCCGAGAAGGAGAAAGAACAAACTCGAATCGAAGCCGAGAAAGAGAAAGAACAAGCTCGCATTGAAGCCGAAAAATAAATTATGAAAGAAATGGAAATTAGACTCAACAGTGATCGACAAGGCAAAATGACAACTTTGAACTTAATCGATATGTACCACCATTCAATGAAAATGAAGTTGATAAATATTTCCAACATTTTGAGAAGGTTGTCCAAACATGGAATGGCCCACAGAAAAATGTTCATTATTATTAATAAGTGTCTTAGTTGGTAAAGTACAAGAAGCTTATGCTGCTCTATCCCTAGAAGATTGTACGAATTATGATAAGGTTAAAGTAGCTATTTTCAAAGCATACGAGTTAGTACCAGAGGCTTATCGCCAAAAGGTTAGAGGTTATTGCAAACAAAATAATCAAACTTATATAGAATTTGCCCACGAAAAATAAGTTTATTTGATCGATGGTGCAATTCTATGCATATTGTCAACAGTTTCGACAAACTAAGACAATTATGCCTAATTGAAGAATTTAAACGTTGTGCGCGTGACGACCTCAAACTTACTTAGATGAAAAGAAAGTTG
>NW_013668725.1:3358-12729 GCF_000517525.1 Limulus polyphemus
ACCAAAATGAAAGTCTAGAGTAACTGTGTTAGCCGATAACTCCTACGAGTTTTATATTTAATATTTATCAATAAATATGTATATATGTACAAGGAAACTTAAATCCTTTCTTTTTACCAAACTGTTTTTCATTTTACTGATTTTGTAGCAACATAGGTTACTCTTCAGTAAAAAAAATTATAAAAATCAGAAAACAACTAAACATTTCTTTGAAGAGTAATGAAATTTGAGGTTAAAAATTTTGGTTTCAACAAAAATAAATATTAAATATACAAGCTTCATTTTTCCATTTAGTTTTTTTTGTTTTTTAATCTTTAAAAACCCATGTTATAAGATATAGAATCTTATTACTAACAATTTAAAATCAAAACCTAATTAAAACGATTCTTTAAATTAAAATCAATGTTAAAATATTTGTATATTAACGATAAAATTACTATAACACAATACACAGATTCCACAGACTACAAATATTATTTATATAAAATCCTTTATTTATTTTATCCAGAATAACCTTAATGTTTCTTTGGGGTAGGCACAGTATGCTTAAGGTACATATAAGATATGTTCCAATTCAATCCAGTCGGATCGTGGCAGAGATAATAAGGAGACTTGAAGATAAACTGGGGACGCTCAGAAGCATTAGCTTCTCTTCGTCCCGAAGCTGGTTGTTTTGTAGATGCATAAAGGTGTAATGGTAAGATGAAAGATGCAAGTAAGCTATAAAAGTTGATTTTATGAGAACTTGGTTGGTAAGTATTGAATGAGGTGAAGATTGTACAACTGATCGAGATGATGTTATTGGTGACGTGGGAAGATTGTAGAGGCTTGTCAGTGACGTCATTGATGTTATGGTAAGAAGCGACGAGAGTCCGAAGGAATGAAGACTGTGACCAGTACGCTGACAATAAGCGGGAGAAGTAAGGGTGTGAATGTATAGACATATGTAGCATACATACTCAGCTAACAGACGTATATGTAGATTTAATAATGGGTAGTATGGGCTAATGGAGATGTTAATTTTAATACTGATTTTCAAGCTAAATGGGCTAAACGACAATGAGAAGCCCTTTTCAGGGAGTCGGGGTCTTATGTCCAAAGAGAATTAGATGTGGGGGAAAATTTAAGCAATAGGAGAAAACCCACCCTCAAGGTCAAGCGCCAAATAGTCTACTTGAATAGTGCCTGACATGAACAGCTGCTAGAACAGGAAGGATACAGTTAATACATGAAAACTGGTGTGAAGGCATTAAAGGGCTGCTGGTATATGGTTTTCAGACGACAGGGTGGTAAGGTATGGTTAGTTTAAACTAGAAGATTTATGGGTGTGTGGATGGAGTAGCCGATAGGACAGGAAGGATACAGTTAATACATGAAAACTGGTGTGAAGGCATTAAAGGGCTGCTGGTATGTGGTTTTCAGACGACAGGGTGGTAAGGTATGGTTAGTTTAAACTAGAAGATTTATGGGTGTGTGGATGGAGTAGCCGAAAGTTTGGAGGATTCTTGGGCTAGTTTGTTGCGCGACTTCGATTTTACGTAATGATTAAGTGCTAATCTAGAGATACGTTGTTTAATAGGGCGAATGTGTTTGTCCAGATATTTTTGTGGGGTATATTTAGGTAGGCGGAAAGGAGTTTTGATAGTGGCATTTTGCTGATTACGTAACTTGTTGTAAAGGTTATCTGAAATTTTGCCTGGCACAGTGCAACCATATTCGAATAGAAGTCTGACGTATGCTTTGTAAATAGTGAGGATAGATTTCCTATTGCACTCTTTGTTCATAAGGGATGATGTTCTTTTACTGGAGGTTTTAAAAATGTTGTTGAAGTGGCGAGTCCAAGGTAGTTTTTTTTTATCAATAGTCATAACAAGGAATTTAACTGAATTTCAGAGAGGGGTGGGAGTGTCATAGAGAAACAACTTGATATTGTGTAGTTTTTTTAAACTGTTTATAGATTTTTCTGTGGAAAGCGATGGTCTGAGTTTTGATCGGGTTTATTATTACGCGCCATTAATTGCACCAACTAATAATTTGGTTTAAGGAGTATTGAATCCTAGTGGCTGAGGTGAGTGGGTTGTGTGATGTGCTCCAGACAAACGTGTCTTCAGCAAATTGTGACGCTAGTGTGTAGGACAGATCAGGAAAGGGTATATCATTTACAAAAAAGATATATCGTAGAAAACTAAGGACGGAACCTTGTGGAATACCGGTATTTAAGGGGAAAGAGTTTGAGGTGGCGTTGTTAAATTTGATTTTGGTAGATCTGCTAGAGATAAAGCTAGAAATCCAACGGGTGATGGGTATCGGAACCATATTGGTGAATAATGTGTATTCGATTGTGCCAAACTGTGCCGAAAGCTTGTTTAGTGTCAAGAAAAGTGGCTATTGTTGAGTGTTTTTGTTAAAACCTTGATATACTGATTCAAGAAAGCGGACTAAGTGGTCGATTGTTTGTCGTTGCCTACTGCTGGAATTTTGGATATGGTTGAGAATATTGTTGAACTTGGGGAAGTGGAAGAGTCTTTTTGATAAACTTGTTTCTTTTAGTTTGCTCAGAGTGTTGGATAAATTAATGGGTCTATAGTTACTTGGAAGATGGAGATCTGATTGTTTTTTTGGAATGACTTTGATAGTGGCGGTTTTCCAGATAGACGAGTAGTAACCTGAAATAAGCGATAGATTGTACATAGCCGCTAGGTGCTCCAGAATTGGGTCTGAGAGGTTTATAATGATTTTATTATTGGTACCGCCTTCGCTGAGGATTGTGCATTTCAGTTTTCTGGTGGTGATTTTGTTTTCGGTAATGGTGATGGAGCGTGTATGGTTTACCATTCGTTCGGAAAAGGCGGGCGGAAGTTTGTACAGGGAAGACATGGTTGAAGCTGTTTCTGTTGTATGCATTGAAGTCGTTGACTGTTTGAAGGTGTTAGTATTGGATGTTGGTGAGTTGTAGGTGTTAAATGCTGCTTGTTTGATATCTGCAAAGAGGTGGGCCTTTTCCTTGTAGATGTGAGCTGTCTTGTTGTTGTTGTAGTTGATGGTGCAGCTAGAGTTATTTGAACCGCTGCTACATACTCTTCGACATTTTTTCCAGAATAACGAGGGGTTAGGTCTTTTGCGTCGTCAAAAGATTTACAGAAGTTATGCCAATTATCTTGTTATTGAATTTTAATTATTTTTGTGACCTGGGTTTTTTTATGGTTGATCAAATGAAAAACGACTTAGATGTCTTTTTTTTGTTTGCGAATTAGGTTATAGATCTGTGGGGTTAATTTCCATTCGTTAATATGTGAGTTGATAGTATTGCTGGGAATAACCTTGATAATTGCAATGGTGATATTTCTGGCATATTTGTCAATGTCATTACTGTTTGTTGCGGAGTGGGTAATATGAGGTACGGGGATTTCAATCCTTCTACTTAGGTTAGTGAAGTCGTTATGGGTAAAATTTAATATATTGGGGGGAGACGTAGATTGGGTAGTTGCGTGATGTCTGTATATATGAAAGAAATGGAGACGTTGTCTTCACCGACGTTATTGTAGACTTTAGATTTATGGGAATGAGGTAGAAGAGCGGGTGAAACGATAGCAAGGTCTAAAATATCTTGCGATCGTCTGGATTAGTGTGGGTCATGTGACTGGTGCTTAAGGTGCTGTAATTATTGTCATGTAACAGTTGTTGAATGATATGACCATTTCTGTTCGTGCTCCTACAATTAAAATCGGCCCAGATCATCTGGACTGCAATTTATTAAACACCTTCCCCCTAACGGCTTTCAACTAAAATTTAAAGTAGCATTAAAATGGTCAATAAAGTATTTTCATTGATTAATCTTTTTCTTTTTCATTACAAATCCAAAAGGAAAAAACTTTGAAAAAAGATTCATTCAGTCCGTTAAAGTATTTAGAAATATAGAAATAAAAATGTTTTTTTACTGAGAGGGGACAATTTTCGAGGTTTATAAAATGATATCAATGTAAATTAACCATTAGTCTAACAATTATTAGTTTTTCTCCAACATACAAGTCTCTAAAAATAGAACATTTTAAAACATAAATTAATTTTTTTTAAATTACGGTTTTAAAATATCTTAAATATATCCCCCCTTTCAACTCGGCAATTAAATTTCCTAATTAAAGATATATATTTTTATATATTAAACGATTTTTGTCCATTACATGGCACTATACCTTTTTCATTCTTTATATCAGAATATTTAAGAATTAAAAAGAGGAACCACCACTTATCCCTCAAAAAGTTCGTAAGTTAATTAGTCAATTTGTGTCGGAAGATGATATTCCAAAACGCTTATAACTTCAAATAGTAAGAACAGAAATGAAGGCGGAAAGTTAAAAACTGAAATATCTAGAAATCGAAACTAAGGTTGTTGAACACTTTCAACAGCTTTCTCACAGAGAAGAGATCTTTGAAAGTGTGTAGAAGAAAAGTCGGAGCCAGGAAATTTAGCTGAGCAAATAAAAATAGTTTTTGGAACAGTTAGAAGAGGATAGAAAATATTCAGAAAGAGGAATAATAAGAATACTCAAGAAAAAGAATGTTTGAAATTAACTGGGATTTACTCATAAAAAATTCCTAAAACCCCAGAGAAATTTTGAAATTAGAGTTTATCTATCGAAAAAGGGAGCATAATTTATATCAAAGACATCATCCCAGCTTTTTTAAAGCGTGCGATAATAAAATAGGAAAAAAAATCTACTTTCAAATGAAGAAATCAGGAGAGAACATAAGAATTTAGGTTCGGAACTGTAAACCAAACTAGCTTCTTGAAGTAAAAAACCGACTTTCTAATATCCCAAGTTGAACACCTGAAGGTTTTGAATTTAAGTAAGAAAGGTTTAGATAAGCGAGAAATTAGATTATTAAAACAAATAATTACTTTCAAACTAAATAATAGACATAACAATTCAAATTAAGGAAGATCTACATTAATTTATTAGAAAGTTAAGATTGGAAGAGTTTTTTTATAAAAATAAATAAGAGAATAAATGCTCTTGTTAAGACGAAATCAATTTTTGAATTATGGGAAGAATCAGTTCGGAATTATATTGTATTTGTAAAACAACAAAACATTTTGTGTTTCTTATGAGGAAGTAAAATATAATATTTCCAAGGAAGAAAGAAAAGCTTTGAATAAATGAGAAAAGATGATAAAGACGGTGTTTTGGTTGCAATGGAAACCTGTTATATAGGAATATGACGTTAGAACACCTTACTGATAGTAACCGTTATGACTAATAAAGATTTGAACTTCTTATTTCAAAGTTGATCCTTTACGTGAGTATATGTATGTGTTAGCATTCACTTCCAAGAGTTAGTCGGCTCGAGCACCGTAATTTTTTGTATGATAATTAGAAAGTGTCTGATCGTGTTTATGAGCTATACTGTTTTAGGATTTTGTGATACAGAAGAGAAATAAAACGCCCTTGAAATAGTGTATATTTCACCTTTTATAGACTTTTCGATTTTATCACCCAAAGTTGGCTGCTTCGATTACCATAATGCTTTGTATGGTAATTGGAAACGGTCCGTTATGTACATAGGCTACTTAGTTCTAGGATTTTTATCTGAGGAGGGAGATAAAAAGACACCCTAAAGTAGGGCATATTACCATTTGTTATAACTTTTGGCATAAGTATTTAACCTGTTAAATATATCAATTACTACCTTCCACAATGTAAGGTATGCAATTATGATCTAATGAGGGATTTAATAACAAAAGAAAGATGGAAAGGGAACATTATCTAACATTCTCCTTTATGCAATTTTTGTCTCTTTAACGGTTACCCTCAGCTAGTTAAAACAAAACAAAACAAAACCAAAAAAACAGAAAGCGAAATTGATAGAATATGTATCGGGTTTTCGAAGTTCATTTATGGAACAAGAAAGTAATTTTATTTTAGGTCAAATAAGTTGGAAAAATGTTATGTGTTACCAAAATTTCGTTAAACTAAAATACTGAAAAAAATACTTGGCAAAATATCGGGATACTCTTGGTTACCAGGCCTTTTAGATACGTCAAGTAGCCCTATTGTAGAAAACAAAAATTTAATTACTGAACCGTTGAGTAATTTATTGGATACAGTTTTGAAATCTTATATTTCGAATGTGAAACGTTATATTAAACACAGTACAGATCTTTTTAAATCAGTTAAATAAAAAGGTGAAACCAAATCACCTCTTAGCGTCGTTTGATGTTATTGCTTTATATCCGAGTATTTCATATGCTTTTAGACTAAAGGTGATTGCATATAGTTTGCTAATTATATTGGTAGTATTAAAAAGAGATTTAATAAGAAGGCTATTTTAAGAGGTCTAGGTTTAGTTTTATTCATTCGTTTTTATATGTGTTCAAGAGGAAACTGGTATGGACGCTAATGTTGCAATAACCTATGTAACGCCAATAACAGGTTTATATAGGTTTTTTATACTGAAGAGTATCTTTTGATGGTACAAAACCTGTGAAATAAAGAGAAGTGTGATAAAAAAGAAAGAATTCAAGTTTTGTTATAGATATTCATCTTGACGTCAAACCACCTAGACCATTTGAAATTTCGAATCAAATATAAGTATAAGAGAAATGGTAACGATTATACTATATATGGCATTTAAATCGGCCTGGCATGGCGTGGTGGTTGGGCACTTGATTCACAATCTTTGAATCCCGCCGAAAATCTAGCTTTTTCAACCATGGGGCATTTTTATGTGACGGTTAATCCCATTATTATTTGTTAAAGAGTAGACCAAATTTTGGCGATGGGTGATGTTGAACAGCTGCCTCAATATATATATATATATATATATATTAACTCTGGGTGTTTGAAGTCTAGATGGCGCCAAAGTAATGTAAATTATTGTGTAGTTATACAAGTTTTAATCAAACTTCAATTTTTACGCATGGAGATGGTGGCTTAAGAACAAAGAACCATGTAGAGTATTTTTAGTGCTGGTCCCTGTTTTTATTAATAAATTATTAGCTCCGCCACCGATGTTAGACGGATGTTATGTTTTCACCCCTATGTGTGTGTAAGTCAAAGGTTAAGATGACAGGAAGGTCACGAAAATAAAATTTCTATCTGTTAACATAGAGACCGATTTTTTATTGTATATAGAAAGAATGACCATTCTACTGAAAAATATTTTATAGTTTGATTCTTATAATATCTTCTTTTACTTTAATGCTAAAATGCTATTTTGCTTTAATTTACATAATATTTCATTTTCTCTCGATCGTATTTTCTAAACATATTAACAACTTACTATATGATTACAGCTATATAATGGAAGTGGCAAGTACATGAATAACAAAAGTAATGAATTGAGATTCTAATTAACTATCAAATTCTACCAAGTATTGGTTATGTAAAGCATATTTGTAAGTAGTATCCTATCCTTCTTCTACTGTTTATATGTGAGACAATTTTTTTTTAGAAATGACTTGAAATGCGATACAATAATCTCATGATAGGTTTACTTTCGTCTATTCAATTGCGTGTTTTTTAGTTTTGGTAGATGTTCCATCAGAGTGCTGGTGTTCTATAACGGAACTTTATTGTGAGAACAGAGGAATGAGCTATATTCCTCAACCAATACCACTCAACTTAACAGAACTGTAAGTAGATCTTTTAATTATTTCCTAACTGAATCGTGTTTGGGGAGGTTTTTTTCTCTTTTAAATACCACATTAGACTACAAACACAATGTTTTGCTTTTTCTGTAAAATACTGATCGTGAACACAGATAACCTATTCTTGAACATGCTATGCGGCTGTGGGTTTGTATTTAGTTTAATCTGGTTGTAGACAAGATAAAACAGTAATATTCTCGAAGGTACTGGCTTTTGTTAACATCTTATTGTCATATATGAACATATTTAATTGAACAAATTCCGGCAGTTTGCATTCATTTGGCTCTCTCTAACATTTGGACATCTCATGAACAATTCTTCTACCATATGTAATTAATAAGTTCTCCACGATACACAATAACTCATTAAGTAGCTTAACTCCTACTAGACCCTTTACCATGATATACTGTATACTAGATACGTTAGAGGAAGTAGAGAAGGCATATAAACTTACATGATGTTCTAGTGGTGAAAGTTTTCTACAAACGCTAAGGGTGTCATCTTCTCAGAAGATTTAACGAAGAGCAGAAGAGCTATTTTCTCCTTTTGTTGTCGGGATGTCTGACTAATTTTGTCGGCTGTCTCTTGTTGGGCTCCTTCCATGGTTTCTTATACTTAATTGATTGGTTGTTGGCGTTGTTTAAGGTGTAACCAAAAACCTAACCACAGCACGTGTTTCTTGACCTTTGATTGGTCGTTGATGTTGTTCTAAAATGAACCAAGTTTAACTACCACTCATGGGTTCCAATTGGTTATTTCTCACATACAAATAAGGTGACGTATCAGCATTGGGACATATTGTCAACTCATATATATTATTTCCCAATTTCCTTAGAGTCTGACGTATTTATAATCCAGGCCGCTTGACCTCTGCCCTGTATGTATTCCCTTCCATCCATCTTCGCTATTTAGAGCTCAAGTTTATTGTTTCTCTTTCATTATCACCTTAACTCTGAACTCCTTCCTGAATGTGGTATCAGATATCTATCTATATCTTGATATCATACTCTAGACAACATAAAATTCTCACCAACCTGTCGATTTAATGACTTCTGCTTTCTGTTAGTAAAAAGAATCGCTGTTTTCTCTATCTTTTTTATCCAAGGATACAGGCTTGGAATGTATTTTCAAATTAAACACGTGTCCCGTTGCACTGAGTTTCTTCAGTCTTCAGCGACCCAATTCGCTTACGTGTATCAGTGTCCAAACAATTTTTATTACTTTGTATGATGGACCAATATGTACTGTATTTTTCTACGGCATTTTATTCTCCGTAATTATTACCAACAGAATTCTATACTAAACATTTGCTAAGAAGCAATTGTTTTAACAACAATACAATACAATACAGTCAATGTTTGAAGTTATCAAAAATGTTCGCCTTTTACTTTGTTGTACAACGCTTTATTAAATGTTTTTTCTTCACGTTTTTCATAAATGGTACATGAAAAGTTAAGACTTCAGTCACTAACAAAATATCCAAAAAATGTGCTCAAAGAATAGAAAAAAGTACCTTTTCCATAATATGAATCATTTACTTTCAAAGCAAATGAATCGTGATATTTTCTTAAAGTGTACAACATTCTAAAATACATACATGACTAAAGCCTGATTTTTCAGAATAATTTAGGGATATATGTAGTAAATATAATAATCCATTATCATGAAGTCTTACTGATGTTCACAATCGGCCTTTATTTCTTTTAAATTATTTTAAAATAAT
>NW_013668725.1:12746-23975 GCF_000517525.1 Limulus polyphemus
CTTGAGTTTCTTCAATCTTCAGCGTACCCAACTTCGCTTACGTGTATCAGTGTCCTAAACAATTTTTATTACTTTGTATGATGGACCAATATGTACTGTATTTTTCTACGGCATTTTATTCTCCGTAATTATTACCAACAGAATTCTATACTAAACATTTGCTAAGAAGCAATTGTTTTAACAACAATACAATACAGTCAATGTTTGAAGTTATCAAAAATGTTCGCCTTTTACTTTGTTGTACAACGCTTTTATTTCTTTTAAATTATTTTAAAATAATGTGTAATCATGTCCAGTTTGGTAAGAGGTAATAAAGGCAACAGTCAAGAATAAATAGCTGCATAATGACTTTATGGTAAGTATTTTCACCACAGCTGTACATATCAAAGTCTTAAGAGATACTACCTTTTAAACGTGCAAAATTATCACAGAGAGAATCTTAAAGGTTATAAAATACCATTGTACCAACATTGCACATATTACTACGCTTTATCTTAAATAAAAAGTTTTCATATATTATGTTTTACGCCTTGAGATACTTACAAGTATGTTCATGACGATACATTTGTTTTATAGTTTATTTTGGTTATCGACCGTAATGAATTTATACTTTCTACGTATGTGTTTATATTCAAGTTTGTGTGTTCGTATCCTCTAACTTTTACAGAAGTTTTCTAAAGTACATTAAAAAACGAGTAAAAATAATTTATTTTATTCCTGTAGAGATTTGTCCGGAAACGATCTTGGGAATATAACATTTCCTAATACTCTATGGACATTGGAAATACTGTAAGTGGAAAAGATGGTTGCTTTATTTAATGAGAAAACTAGCCTAAAACGAAAGCATTAGCGTTTTCTTCTTATATAAAGTTGTTTGTTTTTTATACATAAAATTTCAAAACACGTGGAGACAGACCATGAAAATAAATCTCCATGAAAACAGATATAAACATACTAGTCTAGAAATGTAATATTCATTTGATAGATGAACTTCTCTGTGTACGAACTTTTCAAAATATTAATCAAATACGAATTGAAGGAGTGTCAAGTCTCTAATGTAATTTCTGCCTAGAAAATTTACTTACTTTACGTGGAATAATATTTGACGCTCCGAGCTGTTAGCTTTATATTCATATAATATCATCTGCTTAATTATGTAAACTTTCTACAAATTCTGTATATTTTCTCACGAAAAAAATTGAAGAAGCGATAAAGATAGAACGTGATATGCATTTTAAATATAACAAGATAACCAAACTATATGTGTTTCTGTTGGGTAACATTAAGTATGAAAGTTTCCACACGTATTAACATTTCAAACTGAATACCATTGGATATGAAGTATTTTTTTCTGAAATAACTATCCAGTAGAGAAAACCTTATTCTCGATAGAAAATCATTAAATGAGAGTAAAAGCTTTTTTCCGAAGCAAGTAATATTATTATCATCAAACTGATTATTATCAAGCCATTTTAATGTTATTGCGTGAGTTGTGGTCATCAAACGTTCATCGATTTATAAAAGAGTTAAACTGAACACTAAAAAACCCTTAAAGGCAGTCTTTATTATTCAAATATGTATCAACCTTCTCTTAAATGAATTGCATCTATATCATTTGAAGGCCACTTGTTCAAAAAAACCAACCACTCTGTTAGAAACATAAAGCTCTGTTAAGCAGTAGCATCCTCCTCACAGTCAGCCACATCCACAGTTTTAATGTGACTGACAAACTTACATAATCTATTGACCGCTCCTTCATCTATGTCATTGATATTACTCAAAAATAACAAATGTCTTAACAGTAGGCCCTTAGGTACTCCACTCGTAACATTAATCTAGTAAGTAGGAACCTATTCAAAGAATCTCAAAAGATTATTAAGGCAAGATTATTTCCTTAGTGAAACCATGTTCAAAATTTTAAACTTTCTTAAATGAATTTGCAAAGCATATTTTATTAGACTTTCACAACTTTTTCCCACCATTACTAGGACAATTTTTATCACCTACCTTGAAAAGAGAAGTAAATTAGCCAACTTCCAATCTTTTGGCCCTACCCACTTTTCAAGGATGTAGAAAATATAGTAGCAAATAGCTCACATATCCAATCCTTAACTTCTTTCAAAACCCTTGGGTAAATATTATCTGCCCAAGGTGCTTTTTTTCATTCTTTAAATTTCCCAGTTTTTCTTAACAGGATCAGAATTAATATGATTCTCGTCTTCAATCTTGTTTCCATTTCATAAATGTTCAGGATGGGGAGGGGGTATTGCTATACTCTTCATTAGTAAAAACTGAAGAAAAGGTAGAATTGAATAACCCAGCTAGACATCCTATAATCGTTAGATATTAGCTATTCTGTATTATCCCTCAAACGCCCCACACCTATACTAACATTTGCTAATCCTTGATATATTTGAAGGAATTTTTCGACTAATTTTTTCGTTTACAGCCGACCTTTGTTCATATGCTTCTTGACTTCCTAGTTTCTCATTTGACCAACTATCTTGGTCGTCTAAGTTCTTCGTAAGCTACCATCATTGCAGTCAATTTAAACTTCTTATATTTAAAAATGATTTTCTTTAATTTTATCCTTTATACCCTTTGTGAGCCAACCTGTTTTTTACTTGCAACCACCCTTTTTTTGTCTATAAGGAACATGACTATCTTGAATATTCAAGAATATATTTTAAATTTTTTTCCACATTTGATCAATCTATCCAACTAATTCGGTTGCCTAATTCTCAGCAGATAATTCTTGTCTCATCTCCTCAAACTTTGCTTTTTGAAACTTGGAACCAAAGTCTCATTAACCTCCACCTCTATATGCTGAAAAATATCAAATGTAATTGAGCAATGGTCATTTGCACCAAGATGTTCCCCATTCTCTACTAGTGTTTTTGTTACTAGGTTACCTAACCAATTGTTGAGGGAAACTATCCTGAACAGTGTCTGAAAACCTCTCTACCTCATAATTTGACTCTAACATTTTCTAATCTATATGCCTAAAATTAAGACTTTCCATAATTATAACCTCATTAACTGAATTCTATATCTCACTGTATCATCCAGTGGGCTGTAACAAGTTCCAGCTAAAAGCCTTCTTCTCATACAACTATTAACAGAAACCCAAACTCATGTTATTAGCTTTAATATTCTCAACATAAACAAGCTTTAATTTGCATTTTACATATATATATATCCTCTTCTATCTTTTTAGTACTCTCTCAAACAATCTATAAACTTGTATCTCAAAAAATTTGTCAGTCTTATTATATTAAAATCCTTTGTTCCAAACAGTGATTTCAAGTTATCGATTTTATTTATTATACTTCTAACATTACAATAATAAATTTAGTCTATCATTAAAACTACCGTTTTACTTACCTTGTTTCTATGCCATACCCCTCTCTACACCTTATTGTTATTCATTTTTCTGGTTCTCTCCACTGTCTAATTATTGTTTAAAGTTGTCCTTACAGTTGACTTAATAGTTCTTGCAAACAAGCCAGCCTTAATCATATTTAAATGTAATCCATCTATTCTAAAAAGCTTTCTTTTCCTATTGAACTGATCCCACAAATCCAATCACTCAACCAGCTCTTCCTTACATATTAACCTAACATTCAGCCCTAGATATCTTCTGATAATTCCATCCACGAAGCTAAGTCAAGCTGTAGATCAAATAGCATAAACCTATAGATAAATGTAACACAAATCCTCTATTAACTAATGCTCATTCCATTAATTATCAGCGTCACTGATTAACAAGATGTACAAGCAGGTGTCTCATTCACTTAACTAAATGATAATTGAATTTGATGAAGAGGAACCCACTTTTTAGAAAATGAAAGTTTGGAGACAGCTTGAATGATGATATAAAGTTGTGCATTTATAGCAATTTTTTCTTCATTTCCCACACAAACTTTTAAATGTTAAATGAAATAATATAAAAATGTATTAAATTCTCAACAGTTATCCAATAGTAATATAAACAGTAATCCAATCTTTTTAGTTAAATAAATTCTCCTTTTTGCTTAGTTAACATTAGTAAAAACACTATTTATTTAAGTAATAAAACCTAAGTGTACAATCCCAGCTAATGTAACTAGATTACACTAAAATAACAGCTATAAAATATTGAAATAATACTAATCTTCTCCAAAACGCTATACCTACAACTACTGTTCTTTCTTAATTTCAGAGCTCAAGTCTTCCTTTAAATAATACTTTGTCTTGCAAACAGAATAAATTAATTATAAATGTTTGGTAACAAATCAAATATGTGCAAATGTTGGATAAAAAAATACGATCGTTAAAATTTGTCTCCAGGATCTCTAACCTATTCTGATTCAAATAGATCATAAATGACGTAATCTCCTTTTTAATATATTTTCAGTAAACTGAGAATTACGAAAAAGTTATAATTCGTTATATATATGTTTTTGAACTTCCAGTGTCAGAATATCTATCTATCTATATATATATATATTAAATGATATTAGTTTTAAGATGTGACAACTTCCAATAATATAATATGTTTTTGGACCACACATTTAATGTAACATTGCATTTTATATTGTAAGAATTACAGCTTGATAAACAATTAAAACAACTAAACTGAATATGTTTTCAGGATTCTTACCAGTTCACGCATTTTATTCGTTGATTCGGAGAGCTTTGTTAATGTTCCAAATACTCAAGAAATGTAAGTGATCATTTTTACCTATACAGGGTTTTAGAGTGTGCTTCTCTCTGTGTTAGCGAAATTAAATGTTCTTTTTGAAAACTTATACATTAAACTTTACAAATATAAAACATTTTTAGACATTTTATGGTAAGAGGTTAAAGAACAGTTAAAACAGTTATGCTTGCTTACTATTCAAAATGCGTAAATATTTGATGTGTTTACTCTTTCCAGATACCTTGGAGGCAACAGACTTTCAAAAATCACTGAAGATACATTCTTTTTCAACCAGGAATTAAAAAAATTGTAAGGCTTCAGTTCCAAACATGTTTTATTAGATCAATTGTTTTGAACTGTAACATACATTAGAACAGATGTTAGGTATAGTGTGAGGTGTTTTTTGTAAGGCTTCAGTTCCAAACATGTTTTATTAGATCAATTGTTTTGAACTGTAACATACATTAGGACAGATGTTAGGTTTAGTGTGAGGTGTTTTTTGTAAGGCTTCAGTTTCAAAGATGTTTTATTAGATCAATTGTTTTGAACTGTAACATACATTAGGACAGATGTTAGGTATAGTGTGAGGTGTTTTGTTTTTATTACAACACAATATAATATTGTCTTCTCACCAAGATTAGACACTTTCTGACGTAGTATGACAAGGTTATTTCAAGTACTCAAATAATAATTCTTCTTTATTTAATACAACAAGGTATGACATTAGTTCATACTTGCAGAAATAGACGCTCTCCGGACAGGTATAACTGTTAGTTCCTGAAGGCTATTGGGCCTGGGGCATTTTCTGGAATTGTCTGACAGTTCTACAAAAATGTATTCATACTTGACATTCAATAAGGTTCAACACCCATGAGCAAAATGATTTTATTGATATTTTAGTTCAAAAATGAGCTATCATCACAGCATTACATCACAGAGTAGATTTTATTGAAGTATTTCTTTGTAGATGCAGTTATCAATGAAAGTGGCTTGCTTTTCTGTTGCAACACTCGTAGATTTTCACTAAAGAAAACAAATATATTTTTTAAGTTTGTTTTTGATTGTTTTATATTTGAAACTTACTCCTTTTTTGTGGGTACTATTTATTGGTTAAATCTGAAATTTTGTAAAAATTTCAATTGTTTTATTTATTGCTCAGTTATAAAAATACTGCTTAGTTACAAAAGTATTACCCAGATATATTTGTTTGTAATTAAGCACAAAGCTACACAATGGGCTATCTGTGCTCTGCCCACCACAGGTATCGAAACCCGGGTTCTAGCGTTGTAAGTTCGCAGACATACCGCTGTGCCACTGGTGGGGCACCCAGTTATGATTGGTGATGGTCGGTGCGGTAATTTCCGAGATCTGAGTTTTGGAAGTATACATCACGAGTTCCACTATAATAAGATATTACCTTAAAATATGACATTATTTTATTTTGGATCTTAAAATATACCATTTGCGTAATCCACACTCTAAAAAAAAGAGTGATTTAATAATCTGTAGTCTTGAAGTACTGGACAGGAACTCAGTTAAAATAAATATGAATTTACACCATTCGTTAGAAAAAGTGATGTCACGACTTAATATTATGCTATTAAGTATTAATATTGTTTCAGAATCCATACTTCATAGAAGCTTAAGCTCAAGTGTACACTTTTTGAATAACTACTGACTTTTGAAAAACTGGAATTATGGTCATAAATTATTTCAGTAATCATAAAATCATCTTAATTCAAGTGATTCTGGTAATGGTTTTTAACTTTTTACACACTATTAACGTTATTTCGCATTTGTTTATAAATTCACTCCTATAAGATCACAGTAGAAGTGTCTACTTCTATATTTTTTACATTTATACACTCAAGGATGTGAATTCTTATCTTTTCAACAAAAAAAGAGATGCGTTTGGTTTAATCAGCCCTTTTTTCTTAGGGTGCAACAACTTATGACACGATTTTTACGTAACGCAGCAAATTTTGTCACTTTTCACGTGATGCAGTAAGTTATGACAGAATTGTAAATAGTACAGTAACGTACGATACTGTTTTATGTATTACGCCATGAAACGACACTATTCTAATTCATGCACTACAGTAAAATATAACACTATATTATGTCGTACACGAAAATATGACACCATTAAAGGTAAAGCAACAATATATAAATATTGCTTTATGTATTACCGGAAAATATAAGATTATTTCATGTAGCGCAGGAAAATATAACACTAATATGCAGTACAGTATGATATGACACCATTACACGTAATGCAACAATATGTAAATATTCCTTTTTGTATTACAACTAGATATAAAATTATTCGTTTTAGCACAGGAAAATATGCAAACTAAATCATATGTTTGTTTTTAATTTGTTCATTCTCTACTAGCTACAAAGTGTTTAGTAGTTAATCTTCAAATCGAAGTTATAGTGTTTCATGATCATCAAAATTTAAAGATAATTTTAGATTGAAAACTTGTTTTTATTGATACATTTCTAATAATATTCTTTCTAACAAGATTAAATACATACATACAATCTGTATTTCTAATAGTTACACCATCTCACTTATATGGGAGGATTGCTTTTCCATTGATTTTTATGTTAAGATTATTCATAATGATGAGTATTTTTCTTCTCTTTCAGAACTTTGTCTTATAACCCGCTCACAGAATTATACCCAAGATCTTTCAATGGTTTGGTTAGTCTTATAAAACTGTAAGTTTATCACGTGTTACTTTCAGTGGTTTGGTTAGTCTTATAAAACTGTAAGTTTATCACGTGTTACTTTCAGTGGTTTGGTTAGTCTTATAAAACTGTAAGTTTATCATGTGTTACTTTCAGTGGTTTGGTTAGTCTTATAAAACTGTAAGTTTATCACGTGTTACTTTCAGTGGTCTGGTTAGTCTTATAAAACTGAAAGTTTATCACGTGTTACTTTCAGTGATTTGGTTAGTCTTATAAAACTGTAAGTTTATCACGTGTTACTTTCAGTGACTTGGTTAGTCTTATAAAACTGTAAGTTTATCACGTGTTACTTTCAGTGATTTGGTTAGTCTTATAAAACTGTAAGCTTATCACGTGTTACTTTCAGTTGTTAGAGTAGTCTTATAAAACTGGAAGTTATCATGAGTTACTTTACAATAGAATTTGTGAAAGAGCTTAACGTGCGTACAACATGTTATCTAGGTTTTTATAAAATAGTGTTCCTACCTATAACACAAGATGTTAGCATTATCTGATGTAGTTTTTGTTTTGTACAATAAGTATGATTTAAAAATTCCTTATGAGTAATGCGTATTAACATCTTATGTTTTGTTATAGATGCATAGCTGGAGTTCGATAGATAACTAGTGGAAGTATAGTCATATGATATGCAGCAATATAAACAAATTTAATGATAAATAGAAAAAGAAAGTTTCAACGGTTAGACGTGAACAAGCATATTGATAGGTGGTCAAAAAATTAGATCGATACTCTAAAACTTCCCGCATTTCTACTAAATTAATTTCCTTCCCGAAAATATACCATGAATGATCGTATGTTGATTTGAACGAAACAACTGACTGCATGTAGAGGAAACGAATCGTAAATTGAAGGCTGAATAGTTTTATTCAAATATTTTATCTGTAAATAAAACAAATGGTTCTGTTTCTTCGTAATTTCAACAAACCGTGTCTTGGATTTAACGTTAACCTGCTCTATAATCTAAGGAAAATGATTTATAGAACATGTTCGTATCCGCTTTTGCAATGAATTTAATTAGATATAAAAGCAAGTAGCGGAAGGGAATGTTTTTCGCTTCAGTGATAAATGTTTTCCAAATTAAAAACAGTAATGTATTTGCATAACATTCAATGGATATTTTTTTTTTACTAAATTAGTGATCTTCGGGGCTGTTTGTTGGAAAGTCTAAGACCAGATATTTTCCTCCCGTTGAAGAATCTGAAAAATCTGTAAGAAAAATTTCTTTTTTTTTTGCAATTATAATAATTAAAAACTGAAAATACGGGCTTTCCTTATGGAGGATATACCCTTAACACTTTCCTTTCACCAGGAATTTAGTAACAATAAGACCTTTGTGTTCACAAAAAGCATACAGTTCTGTCATTTCATAAAAATGTAAGCATAATCATTATATTCTTTAATTTGCTTTCAAGGTCATAGGTCAAAGGTGAATTAAGTCTTTTCCCTTTCCCATCGATTTATAAGTCTGTGTGCTTGTAGGCTGTGAATAGCTGTTTTAATTCAAAGATTTATAGTAAAACATGAAGTAATATATTCTTCTTAACAAATAAATGTATCAAAAGATTTATTTTGCATAATTATAAAAATGTTAGTGATGTTTTTTTATACGGACATCAATTGGTCTTTCAGATATCTGGAAGACAATAGACTAACTTTTCTCCCTCGCAACGTGTTCAGTCCTCTCCAAGAATTGATATTACTGTAAGTGTAAAATTAGTAAAACAATAAATATTTATTAGAAATTGTAATACTCTAATGTTCGACTGTATTGTAGTAAATATTTAATGAAGTTTATAATATTCAAGTGTAAATGCAACAAAAATGTTTAACTAAAGACTTGTTATAAATGTAACAATACCATTATAGTATAAATGTACTGATGTTATAATGATTAAGCAGGGCTGAATTTGGGTTTCTATAAGTTTAATCAGAAACGTCTCAAAGTTAAAAATGTTTTTTCTGAATACAAGTTATCGGTTTCAATGTATAGGCAATATTTAACTCTAACTCTTTTTTATTTAGTATTCCTTTTACATTGAATATTATATCGTTCTAGCTTTTAATGTGAAGCCTACTTGGACTGTATACATCAAGACTATCTATGCCATAAAATGCTTCGAACTATAGTTTCGAAACAAAACAGTTATCGTTAGCTTAGCTTGTTTCATGGAAAGGTATTACACGAAACGGAGTTTCAAAGAACTTCAGACGGAAACATTTTCTTTGAGCTTTTTTTTAAATTTCATCCTCTTACTTTCAACTGTCAATAGTGTTTGAGGTTGTTTAGGCTTTTAGCTAGTTCGGATGATTTTTATTGTTAAACTGTTGATTTTAATGGTTGTATTGTGAAATATAACAAATTCGAAACTATAGTTCTCAGATGGTTGTGAAATGAGTTCTGTTATGTTAATACATATCATGTCAGAAATAAAGCACAACTACTGAAGTCTGTTAGAAATTCTCAAACATTAAAAGCAAAACATATGTACCCGACTTTTTCAGAAATTGTCTTGATTTCATAAAATGAAAATTTCCTTCGTGTACATACAACATAATTTGACTTTATAGTCGGTTCTTTCAACAGAAACATTTCAGGCGATAAAAGCTGGGTCATTAATGATAAAAACAAATAATCATTAAATTCATGTCCTGTCATGCCCTGTTTTCATACAGATTTATCTTCCATTCAACAGAACATTATCAAGGAATTCATTAGAGACTATAGAAGATGGGACGTTTCAATATTTACAAAATATGCAGATTGTGTAAGTAACTTTTTTCTTATGAGAATAGTATTTTAGCTACACAGGCCTGCCATGGTTTTATTGTCTTGAAATGTTTACATGCTATACAGTAATTCCTGTACGCTAAATCCGATAATAATATCCATTTTACTCCATCATATGTACTTTTACATAAATGAATCATTTTCATGGAAATCGGGTCATATTTTGTATATTCTTAAAATGTTGACAACCACTGGTTATAGATTTCTCTAGACCAATCGCGACATGAAAGTCTTATCGATGATTCTAGAATCCACGAAAAACACGCCGCTAGTATGTAAACGGTGAACAGGCCGCATGACGTGTCATTTCTGGATAGTATTTGACATTATTTTTTCTTTTCAATATTATGGCAATAAGAGGTTATGTAAATAACCCAAACATATTCTGTTATATATGTTGTAAACTTGTTGTAAAGAAACAAAGACAAAACATTACAGAATTCGTCAAAAAGCGTATTGCGCGTATTTTGGGATAAAACTTGGGGACCAAGACAAATCATGGGTACCGCATAAAGTTTGCACCATTTGTGTCGAAGAGTTGAAACAATGGACTAAAGGTAAGAAAAAGCCTTTGCCTTTTGGAATTCCAATGGTCTACAATGGTGCAAGGCTACAACACTCGAAATAAGAAAGGAATTTTTTTTATTTGAACCTTCAGTCTGCTATAAGATCTGTTGCTTATGGACCTGCACATACCCTAACGGAGACTTTTGATACAGTTTTATCTTATTCTGAATCTGATGTCAATAGAAATGATTATAGGGATTGTTTTCAACCTTAAACGTCTGGTGAACCATAACTTTTCACACAAGGTGAACTTGATAATTTGGTGAGAGATTTGGGTCCTCCCACGGATTTGGGGTCTAGATGTCGGGCTAAGAACTTACTTTCTCCAGGGACATCATTTTACTGGTACAGAAATTGCGAGAAAGTGTTTATACCATACTTTTCACAGGAAGTTTTATTGGTTTATTGCAACAATATTGCTGAATTATTACCAATGCTA
>NW_013668725.1:24975-27527 GCF_000517525.1 Limulus polyphemus
ATCTGTTCCTGTTGCTCATTCGGTTCACTTGAAGGAAACATATGAAAATCTCGCACTTCTTCTTAATAAGATCAAATACAAAGAACGTGTTTGGCTACTTTGTGGAGACTTAAAGTCCTTTGTATGTTGTTAGGTCAATAATATAGTTGAACAAAGTTTCCATGTTGTTTGTGTGAATGAGACAGCAGAGCGCTAAATCACACTGGATAAGGAAGCAATGGCTACACACAGTCAGCCTGATACCAGGATCGAAAAACATTGAATGTGAACGTTTTTTTGACACAAAAAGTCCTATTACCTCCACTTCGCATGAAACTGGGCTTGATGAAGCAGTTTGAAAAAGCCTTAAACAAAGATAGCAAATATTTCAATATCTATGTGGGCAATTCCCAGTTCTTTCAGAAGTGAAACTTAAAAAAGGGATTTTTGTTGGGGGTTCTGATTAGTAAATTTATTCAGATAAACATTTCGAAAGGACAATAAGGAAAGTTGAAAAAGAAGAGTGGATTGCCTTTAAAGATGTTATTAACAAATTGTTAGGAAACAATAAGGACCTAAATTATGAAAATATTGTCAGTAACATGTTTGATAAATTCAAAGAGTTCGGTTGTAATATGAGCTTGAAAATTAATTTCTTACACTCATATACTGACTATTTCTCTGAAAATCTCAGTGCCGTCAGAGAAGAACAAGGGGAAAGGTTTCATCAAGACATCGAAGAAATGGAGAGAAGATATCAGAGAATATTAGCATGATGGCTGATTACTGTTGGTAATTGAAACGAGATTCTCTAAACGCAATACATAAAAGAAAGACCACAACACATAGTTTTCAGACTAAAAGACGTAGATTTCACAAAAATAAAATCAGGATGAATGAGAATACATATTCGTTTGGCATCAATGTTCTTCCCTTTTCTTCAGTTTGTTTGTATTTTTGTTAACAAATATAATAATAAGAAATTTTCATTGTGGTAAACGAAATGATAATTTGATCTAAATAAGATTTTTTTTCTTCAAGATTTATAAAAAAATCCTTACGAGATAGAAAAAAAATGAATATTATGTTCGAAATCTGCGTAGTGGAATTATGGAAAATCTGTTATTAATTTCAAAACAACTTTTATGAAGTGTTTAAATTCGCAGGCCTATGTTATATACAAAACTACTTCGTTCATAATTGGGATTATCCGTATAAATAATATCTTTTAATTAGATAGATAATACAAAAAAAAACACAAACAGTACAAATTTACTGGTAGATAAATAAATAGTAAAGATCAAAATGATTTATATTTGAGAGTGAGTTCGATCTTTGTTTATTCTGGTTCCATTTTTCATATTGAATGTTTCTAAGAAAAAAATAAATACACTTTAGAAATGAATATTTACATTTCGTTTCAGATCATTAGAAGGAAACAAGATCAAGAAACTAAATTCATACATTTTTCGGAATTTGTCTGCCGTCCAATTCATGTAAGTTCGTTTCCGAGTGAGTTAAACCATCAAGTTTTTTAGCCTGACATAAGTAGTTGGACAGTGTTTGTTTATCAATAATATAGCATGTTAACCATAATATGATTGTTTGTTTGTTTTGAATTTCCCGCAAAGCTACATGAAAGCTATCTGCACTAGCCGTCCCTAATGTAGCATCTAAACACACCACCAACTCTTGAGCTACTCTTTCCCCACGAATAGTGGGATTGATCGTCACATTGTAACGCCCCCACGTCTGAAAGGGCAAGCATGTTTGGTGGGACGGCGAAACGACCTTCAGATTGCGAGTCAAGCGCCCTAACCACCTGGACATGCCGGGCCTTGAGCTGATGTTTGTATAGATTATTACATATTTAAAATAAAATAATTTCTCGAATAACTAGACACTTGTTGTTATATGAAATACAAAATCAGTTAACACAAAAACTGCGCTGAAAATATCTACTATCCATCATGAAATTTTGATATCATTATTTTGAAGTTACTTTGGCAACGATAGGCGTAGTTGATAAGAGATTATCGACCACCATCGTTGGAAAAAAACATTAGCGTGAAAGAATAAAAACAAATGTGTTTACGTATCATTTAAAGTTTGTAAAATGTGTTTAAATAATGATTGTATTCTTTCATGTCTTTTGATATTTTTATTTATTTTAACATTGATACCACCCATAGAAAAAATCTTAAATTCATTAATTTCACACCTGAAGAATATTAGATTATCAATTAAAGCTATAATAATGTAAGTAAAAGGGTTAATATAAGCTGAATTTTCTATTATTGTAGAGCGATGTATACAATACAATAATTTCTTCAATAAACAGGTATATGTTGAAGTATGAAACGCGAAGTCAGTTAATAAAGAGAACTCTAAGAATAAATGAAAGTAATAGATAAATAGTATCCCCACAATATACCATACAAACACTTGTATATCATGTGACACAAATAGTATCCCCACAATATATTACATTTTCAAGAAATTAATGTCGCTTATTTTAGGTTAAAAAATCCAAACAACTTATATATCAAAACAAAACATTTATTAAATGAAAT
>NW_013668725.1:28527-58002 GCF_000517525.1 Limulus polyphemus
AGAGTATACTAAACTTTGCACATTATATAGGCTACACTAACGTGACGTTTAGGCGTGATGTACGTTTTTTGGGGTGATTAATGAAAGTATTCCAAAACACGATATTAATTTTTTAACGACCTAATATCATACAAATAGTTGTATATTATGTAACATGCCTTCACACTGTAATTTCCATACCAACTCATCACTTTAAACTTCCATAACAGTGCTGTCAGCTTCTGTAGTCACTTGTGTTCACTTAATTCTGTAGCTTGTAGTTGTTTACATTTACCTAACTCTACTGTTTGTAACACTTTTAATTAACTGACTATTGTTTGTAGTCACTTGCGATTAACTCACTGTAGGCGTAATACAACGTGCATATACACAAACCTACAACCTTACAAAGATGCAAGATAATGCGATACATTTTTCATCCGCTAAAAACTTAAGAAAGTACAAACGACAGAGACAGATATGCCACATTTTACGTATATTATAAAAGACATTTACCTACATACTTATTATATTAGATGTACTTCTGCACGTTCCCCGAGATTGTTCTGTTTCAAGAGTAAATAAAACCAAAGTTAGGAGTAAGAATTATTTTTATTTCTTGCTTTTGAAGTTCATTTGTCATGCTGTGTTGTAGCCTACAGAGTGATTCAAGGCATGCGCACGTTTTACTGACGACACAAGTTGCAATGTTAAGCGTCCCTTATGTGACGTTACTTTAGTGTCTACTCACTGATTTACAGACAACACATTACTGTATAATAGTGCGAGTGGTTAAAACAGGTGACCACTCCAGGCGGCCTTCGGCCCCCTTTCGAGGAGATGATACAAAATACCATTCTTTCTTTTCTCACATTTTATAACACATTGTTCTATAATCATAATATTGTTCAAGGACATAAATGGAGTGTTTTAGCCATCTACTATAATTGGCACTGCGTTTATAGGCTTGTTTAATATTACTTTATAGATGTATCATAGACTTTCAAAAATTGATATAAATCATTTTTAACTCTTAAGCCTTGCGTATTTAATTTTTATTTTTATTTCCTTCAAGCTAGTTATATATATATCAATAATTTATTAGGGTTTTTAATGTTTTGGTAGAAACTTGGAAGCAAACAAGATCAGATTTATCGACGTAAAAGCTTTCGTGACATTGAAAAGGCTCCAGTCTTTGTAAGTAATTTATTTTCAGAAAAAAATAATTTTTTATCGTTTTTGTGTTTGATACTCAAATCAGTTTGATGTCAAAATAACATTTTATACATTAATGCCGCTTTCTGTGTCGGATGTTTGATACAAGCAGTCTACTTCACTAGTATGTTATGGAGAGTTGTTGTTGTTGTGTAAGTTGGAAATGGAGAATATAATGACTTGAATAGTAGCAGTTAATATAGTTAGACTGACAAAATGCCTTTCTTGTAGCTTAATATTGACTTCATGCTGTTTGCTGTTTACTCAAGAGACCATATTGAAGGTCCGAAGCTATACTAAACAGTAACGTAGGTAGCTGTTCAGGCAGGATCTTTTGGTTTGCATCGTCTAAATATTAGCATTACTTGCAAACACAAACCATTTCAGACCTTGATAAACCCGGTTATATATAGAGCAGTTATGTATTACAAATTATTTATAATTAACGTTACTAAGTTATCAAGTATATTTTCTAATCATGATATTCTAATTTCTATTTTCTTTATCAATATTTACTCTAACATAAGTAATTTTAATTGTTCAAACCTTAAAAAACTATATTAAAATCTTGATCAGAATAAAATCTAATGCTCATAATTATGAATCATTTAATATCTTTAGCCATTTGTTGATTTGTTTAAAGTCATCGTGAACTCGTCAAAATTGTTAGAAGAATGAGCCTTAAAAGTGACTTATGTAATTAATATAAGATTTGATTTGAAATGGGTTCTATAATTCTCAAATAACTAGAAGATAAAGATACAAAAATTGTTTCTGTAACACACAGGAATTAATCAATTTAGGATAATAACAATGAGAATCTACAGTCGTGAATATGTTCTACTTTAAATAATTTAAAATATTTGAAAGTGTCTCTCGTCTTCGCATAAGCATTTATAATTAATTATTGTATTTTATAGCTGTCTAGTGAATTATTATTCAACTGTAGAATCTGTAGCCGATAAACATTTCCCAGATTAAGGGTTTAAAAGAAGATCCTATAACTCATGAACAACTAGTAGAAATATGTTTAGCTCATAAACATTTATTGTTGATTAAAGGTTTCATAGTAGTTCCTGTAACCGCATAAACGTGTAGTAATTGAACGTTTAGATTATTTCCTCGCCATCTGGTGGATTAATGGTTTCAAAATACAAAATGGTTCTCTAAGACATAAACATCTTGTGTAGTTAATATTTAAAAATAGATGTTGTAATTTCATAGAAGTCTAGTGGTTTAAGATTAATAAATAAAAACTAAAAAAAGTCTTGTAGATTAAGGTTTTAAAAGTAGTTTTTCCACACCATAAACAACTAATCTAGTCAAAGGTTAAAAATAGGAAACGTTAGAGACGTCCATTGGATTAAACTTTAAAGTTCAATTTGGTATCATTTGGTAAACTGAAGATTTAAAAGTAAGTCATGTAATCACCTAATCATTCAGTACGTTAATGTTTGAAAACTGGGTTCTTTACTACATCATAAATATCTATGATGTTAAGATTGTAAATATGGGCTCTGTAGCTCATAAATAGCAGTATGTTAATATTATAAAAGTCGGCAATAAACGTCTATGACACCAATTGTTTATAAATGAGTTGTAATTACACATTAACCTTCTAAATTAAAAGTTTGAAAGTAGATTATGTAGCCACTAAACATCTAGTATATTAAAGACTTAAAAATGACTACTGTAACTTCTTAAATACATCAGTGAACTATAGGTTTAAAACTTCTAACTCATTAAAAGTTGTAAAATGACTCCTGTCACTCAATTAACTTTTATAAATGGGTCTTATACCTAATAAAAACTAGTAGAGTAAAATATAAAAGTGAGTTTTATTGCCCTTAAATATCCAGAAGACCGAAGGTTTCAAAGTACATAGTTCACCTTATAATCATTCAGTAGATTTAGTATTTAAAAGTATTTCCTCCAACCCTTTAAACGTCTAGTGATTAAAGACTTAAAAGAGGGTCCTTGGATCACAAATATATCTATTTTGAAGGTTTAAAAGGAGGTTCTTTATCTCATAAACATTTAGTAGAATAAATGTTTAAGATAAGTCCTGTAACTTCAGATTTATAAGTAAATGTTTGTACGTGATAAATATATGGTAGCTGAAGGATTAAACGTGGACTATAACTAATAAAAGTATTGCAGATTAGGGCTATATATAGAGCATATTAGTGTATTAAAAATGGTCCAGTTTTCTATACACATCACGCGAAATAGCATTGTTATGTTTGTTCTTTATCCGAAAATATATTGCAGATTGATGATTTAAATGTTAAAAGGAGCATTATGATTTAAACTAGATGAATTCAAATATAAATCATATGGTATATGAAAGGTTTGTTTCAATATCCATCAGCATTTTGTAGTTAAATGCCGTCTTTCATTAGAATAAACTAGTTGATTAAAAGTTTAAACGTGTGTTCTATAACCCAAAAAACAACTAGTACATTAATGACAGAAAGTTCGTATATGTAACCTGTAGATATAAGTCACCTTAACGGTTTAACACTGGGTTCATTTACTATTTTAACATCCGTTATGCATGAGGGTTAAGCCTGTAATAAATATCTATGCAATTACTGTTTAAAGTTGAGTTATTTAAACCATGAACACATAGTGTCTTTAGAAGTGGCTCCTGTAACTCTATACTTATCCAATAAGTTCAAAAGTGGATCATGTAACCTCATAGACATTCAGTTGATTAAAGGCTTAGAAGTGGTCCTTGTGACTAAAAACCCTTGGACGGCTAAAGCTTAAAAGCAGGTTATCTAACATATAAACATCTACTATATTAATTATTTTTAAAGTGGATTCGTATCCCACAATGAGTTTGTAGATTAAATGTTTAAATATTAGTTATTTAAGCCAATAAACCTCTTGTTGGTTTGATATTTATTAGTGAGAGTTCTGCCTCATACAGTTATGGTACATTATGATTTTAAAGTCGATTTTATACCTCATTAACATCAAGTATCTTAAAGGTTTAAACATTGCTCTTGAAATTCACTAGGCATCAGATGAAGTAGGATTTTAAAGTGTATTTATATCTCATAAATGTCTATTTGATTAGTGTTTCAAAAGCGGGTCGTTTAATCCAACAATATCTAGACTATTTATTGACTGAAACATTTATTATGTATATCCATGCTCATCTTGTCGATTAAAGCTTTAAAATGTGGTGCTTGAACCTCATAATCACGCAGGGACAAACGTCGATAAATAGATTCTTAATCTCCCAAATATTATAGCATATTAATATCGCAAAAATGTCTCCTGGATCCCATACATTTTTGGTGGATTACGTTTTAAAATTTGGTTCTGTAAACCCTAAAACTGCTGAAGTAAAGGGTTAAAATGGATCTAAAGATTAAGGTATTGAAATTGTGTAACCTGTCAATATACGGTACGTTAAGATTTTAATAATTTATCGTGTAACGTAGAAATATTTAGTAGGTTAAGGCTAAAAACAGTGGTTAAAAGAATTAATAGTTGGTATTTTAATTCCACATGCATGAATTACATTAAAGATTTAAAAATGATTCTGTAACCTCACTTTTAATATATTCAATATTTAGTTCATCTAGTACATTAAAGTTTTAAAAGTGAATCCTGTAACTCATAAGCACCTAGTAGATAAGAGATTAAAATTGGGTTATTTAACCCAAAAATATTTAACTGATATAGCTTTAGAAAATAGGTTTTATAGCCCACAAACAAAATGGAAATTAAAGTTTTAATAGAGTATCTTATAACTCTATACACATGTAGAAGATTAAAGTTTTGATTTAAGGTTTATTCACCAGTCACCATCTGTATATGATGTAAGGTTTATTCACCAGTCACCATCTGTATATTTGGAATTCCATGTTTGTGGGAAAGAGAAACTTACTTAATTTAAATTTGCTCTTTCTTACTTAAATATCGTCTTCAGTTTAATTGCAATACACCAAGTACGATTGAACATTTATTCTTTATTAATTGGCTGAGCATTCATTTTATGGAAAACATTCGATAAGAGGCTGCTTTAAGCTCAAGGCAGCAATGATTGAGCATAATAACTTAGTTTTGTTTTTGAACAGGAATTTAAAAGGCAATCCTCTCACCGATCTTCAAGCTGAGACGTTTGCCAACTTGCCCTCTTTAAAATATATGTGAGTGGGAAACCAATCAATCTTATCTTGTTTTATTGACTAAATGTTAATTTTAGTTATGGATCAGTTAAGTTTTTCGAGCAAGTAAACAATTAAATAATCCTAGTAATACATTGACAAAGAAAGTAAACAATTAAATAGTCCTAGCAATACATTGACATAGCAAGTAAACTCAAAAACCAAGGGAGTTTTTATATTGAATGATATTGGTTAAATTCCAGTAATGTTGGTCAATGAATAAAACAGTTTATATAGATACTGTATCATTTATATAGGTATACAAGTCAGTGTTTTTTAACTAAGTGTATAAATTTTGTTTTGTTACACATTAGTATTTTCTTTTACCTATCATAAAAAATAAAATAGGAAAGTGTATTGTCTGAGGTAATATGACCTTATCTGCTTTATTTCCTACTTTTCTTTGATCTAATATATTATATATGTATTAACAAATACTGAATGATTTCTAGGCTTTAATGTTTTTATATTAGAAGGTGGTATCCTAGTGTGTGATACATATATATATATTGAAATTTTCCTAAGATAAAAATCTCTATCAGCCAGTCAGATTAGAAGTGATTTTGATGCTAGCTTCCAGAAAACTTGTTTTGTTTCTTTACATTAAAATTCAAACCTCCTTGTACGTTAGATATATATAATCTATTACAATTATACCCAGATTGTTAGACTTGATGGCTAATTGAATGTTGTTTGTTACAGATACTTCGAAAAGTTCCACATGTGTTCCTATGCTGTCAAGGTTAGGGTTTGTGAGCCCCGAGGAGACGGAATTAGCAGCTTGGAACACCTGCTAGACAATTTTATTCTCAGAACGAGCGTTTGGGTAGTAGCCACTGTGGCTTGTATTGGGAACATACTCGTATTCATTGGCCGAACTGTCGTCAAAGAGTCAAATGATGTTCATTCATTTTTAATAAAAAATTTGTCTATCGCAGATTTCCTGATGGGCATTTATCTATTTATCATAGCAGGTCATGACCTCGCATTTCGAGATAACTACAGATTCTATGAAGAAACCTGGCGCAGAGGTTGGAAATGTAAACTGTGTGGAACTCTATGTAGCATCAGCACTGAAGCCTCGGTACTCATTTTAACCATCATCACTATCGACAGATACATGTCTATCAAGTATCCTTTAACACTGAGACGTAGAACTCTGAAGCTTGCCTCCGGTTGTATGTTAGGAGCTTGGGCAGGAGCTTTTATACTGGCTGTACTGCCTTTACTTGACAAATCATATTTTGGAGATGAGTTCTATGGAAATAATGGGGTATGCTTACCACTATTCCTTCACGAGCCTTTTGCTCCAGGCTGGGAATACACTGTGTTTGTATTTTGTTTGCTTAATTCTCTAGCCTTCTTTGTCGTAGCTTACGCATACACGAGGATGTTTAGTGTCATTACCCGATCCAGAATAGGCTTGCGCTCTTCAAGGCAACAACACGACAAACGGATCGCGAGACGATTCAGCTTTGTTGTCGGCACCGATTTCATCTGTTGGATTCCAATCATCTTAATTAAAATCATTTCTTTTACGGGTATGTCTGTTGTATACAATTCTAAAGTGAATTTTTTCAATGGTTTGAGCTTCTTAGAATTATTTCAGTAAATACTTGTCATTACATTGATAGATGTGCAAGATTTTAAACATCAGAAAAACAAAGGAAAATTAAATACAGGGTTTCTATACGGAAAAATTAGTTGGATAGTGCATTAGAGTTTAGTTGATCAGAAACAAAACAAAAATACAAGGACTTTTGTATCTAGGGAAATTATCGTTATATTCCATTATAGCTCAACTATCTTTATCTGAGTGGCTGTACTGATGTTCAAGATACAAAGATACAATGAAAGCATACTGAAGGAATAGTTGTTAGAATATATTTCACTCCTTGACCACAAAACTTCGTTTCAAGCATACCGTATGATGATAAAACTCAAATTATAAAGTGTTCCCTTGCTTATTTCTCTAAAGGTGAAGTTTTCTGAGAGCAGTAAGTCAACAACATTTATTAAAGTGTGTGCCTGAAAGTTCTGCGGTTATTGTGAGTTTAACGGAATAACGAAGGGTGGCATAATTATTTGTTAACATTCTTTTATGTTAAGAGCAAAAACAAAACAAAAAAAACGACGTTTTGTGGTACAGTGAAAGAAGATATTTCAGCCGACTAGTTTTGGTAACACACCATCATCAATCATCAGGGCTACTGATAACGTGTTAGCCTGACTTCGTTTATGTTTTTTATTTTTAATATAGAAACAAAATATGCCTCAAAAGAAGTTATTCCTTTTATGTTATTGTTTCTTCAGGTGTAACTATCCAGCCTGAGTTGAACGCTTGGATTGCTGTCTTCCTTCTTCCAGTAAATTCGGCTCTGAATCCTCTACTCTACACCATCACCACAAAACTGTTTCGACAGAAAGTACTTAGATTCTTCTGCTCAAAAAAATTACCAACACCATCTACACCATCTGTACCGTCGCCAGAAAACTCCAGAGTAACCGTGTCTTCATTTTTGCCTCGAAAGAAACCAAATCAACCAAGAGCATTCTAATCGTGCAGTATACTATGTCACTATTATTTAATCGTGCAGTATGCTATGTCACTATTATTTGGATATTATTCAGTCATATACCTAATTATTATTTTTTTTTGATGGACCTACTTGGAAAAGTATTGCTTTTTTAACATTCGGTTGTAATTAAATTAATTTAAAGTAAAATCAGATATTAGCAATTAGTTAGTTTCCTGTTTAACCATAAATATAATAGTGACATTGTATACTGTACGAATAAATAATAATTGTTTCTAATTAAAACAGATATATGATTCAAATTCGATGACGAGGAACCCACTTTGAAACTAATAATGGTTGGAGACGGCTTGAAGTGTCAATGACTGGCCCTTAAACCATAGATCATGGACAGCCTAGCATCGACATTGCTTTGTTAAAATTGTTGCTAAAGTGGTCATGCATTCCAAGCCACTCTTTTCAAAAAAAAAAATAAATCATATGTTTTATCTCAAGCTATTGAGCACAACGAAATGAGTATTCCAAAAATATCCTACAATTTCTCGAAGCAGGTAGAGTACGATGATCATGCAGGCTATTTCATCACTGAACTTATCTTCGTTAAGGAATATCTCGACCATAAATCTGTCGATTTGTACTCGTGACTATAGCAGCTATTAGAAGCCTCAGTTAGACATCATAATCTCTGGGGTGCCTGCTCAGTGACTATAGCAGCTATTAGAAGCCCCAGTTAGACATCATATTAACTTACGCACAGCTAGAAACATACTTCTCGAGTTCGTCTTGTGTGTCTAATGCGCAGAGAGATGCATTACACTCGCAACAGCTCGCCTGCAATAATACCATGATCAGGTCTGAAGCACGATAATTAGTGTATGCGCATTAATACCTTGGATCCAGATCCAAACTTCCTTTCATACAAAGTGACGCATGTGGAAGTGATGGAAATACAAAGATCATAATATAACTATTGGTAGATGTAGTGATATTTACATACTGCACGTATTACTGGTACGTATTAGAAGAACTTCAACCTCCAACTATTTTTGTTGCCATATGAAGGCTAGTTTGGTACCGAGTGGAGCCTAATAGATAACAATGGGGCCGCAACAGTAGGCTATTTCGGAAGGCAAAGCCAACAACAGCAGGCTATGAACTGCTGCAAACGTTTCACAATATCGTAAACAGAATTTAGAATCTATTACAAACCAGTTACACAGTTTATCAAACTCTTGGATAGCTTATTCAAATACTTTGAGTTTTTGTTTTGAATCCACATTCATAACATAAAAAGTCTATCAACTGCGGAATGCGTGACCAGGAACAGCAGGTTATTGTGAAAGGCGGGACTAGCAACAGCAGACTATTACAGAAGGCGGGGGGGGGGCAGCAACAGCAGGCTATTTCGGAAGGCCTGGTCCCGCTTTCCGCAACAGCCTGCTGTTGCTATCCCCCCTTCCATAATAGCGTGCTGTTGCTGCCCCCGCGTTTCGTTCGTCCGATGGATCTCTACATAAGCGAAACATTCAAATAGTTCATGATTAATGTGTAGCAATTCAAACTCCGATTCGCTTCAAGATCAAAGTTAAACAAGATTGTTGAGGCCACGTGACTAATCATCAGCTTCCTGATTTGTATAAACATTAACGTAAGAAGGTGTGACGTTATTTTATAACAGTGACTTTACAATATTGGGGCTAAAATATTTTAAACACCGATTATCCTTCAGTGTTTTGCACCACATGGTTGCGTGCAAATTGTTTCTTCTGTAAAGCAGAGAAAACAAACTTTGTTTGTCAATCTTTGGTCTCTCATTTATTACCCGAACACATTCTCCATAGCGTATATGTGTGAAAGAAAGAAAAATAAAATTATTATAACTAATAAATTTTATAATAAGGTATGTTCGATATTTTATTCTATCTTTATATGTTGTCAGTGTTATTCTTCGTTTTTTTAGAACGTATTTATTAAAAGCTACTACATTCACAATACTGCTACTAGTAAACTATCTGAATTGTATTGTTTCAGGGAGAAAACGACCGTGGCGAGTTATCTTTACTGGAGTTGAACTATCGAAGCGTCAGGTTTTCAAACAAAAGACTTTCTGAGGATACGAGAGAAAAAACTTCAGCCTACACCTCAGAACCTTGGCAGTGTTCAAGACAACTCTTTACCTTGACAGAAATGGAGCTAAGTTAAACCTGTTCAAGACTTCAGTTCAATTAACTTCAGAGGGTATATTTACAAAATTACGAATTTATGTTACAAAACCAAGAGTAATTTATCTGGAGCTGACTTGGTTAATTTTAGGCCTCAGTTTGTGTATGAACAAACTCTTTTTATGAGAGGCTCCGTTCATCATTGACTCTTGATAAGAACTTAAAACAATCTGAATGAACCATCACGTCCAGAACATGTTTCAATACATTAGATCTAGACGTGGAACTTAAATTTAAGTGTTCTTTCACACCAGTTAATTTGCTTGTAGTGGGTCCGATATAGCCTTGGATAAGCAAATTTATAAACTAGATTTGATAACTTTAATGCAGGAATACAGCCCTTAAAAAAATAGAGGCGAGAATTAGGTTTAAGTAATACATTTTAACGAAGTACATTTCTTAAGTGATTTTGTATATTCAAAGAATACTTGCCTTTATATATATCAAAGTTATGATTATGTTTAAAAGAACGCCTAACGTTAACATTTTTCTTTCCTTTTTACATTATATACCTTTACGCCTCAGCAGGTATCAAATATCTTGTTCATAACCAAAGTAGATCTAGATGGATCTGGATCGTTAAAGTGAACTTCTGTCGTTGAATTATAGAATTAAACAGACAAAACCACTGAATAAGGAAGAGCCGTTTCAACATGTTTCTTAAAGGTAATCAAACTATCTGATTTTAATACCTAACTTAAGATGTACAATATTACCAATACGTTTAGCTTAAGGTTTAATCCTTATTTCTAATAAAGACCGAGCTTCACTAAGAGTAAGAGGTTAACTTTACAGGACAGTGAATATTAGGATTCCAGATTCATTTCTGTTGCGAAATAACGCGCTTCGCATGTTGGGACTATGGGTACACTATATAAGAGTGAGAGTTAAATCCCACTATTCGTTCGGCCGAAAGTATCCAAAGGGTTGGTAGAAGGTGCTGTTGATTCGTTGCTTTCCTTCTAGTCTAGCCGTTCGAAATTGGGAATGATAATGCATAGATGTCATTTTATAGGATTGCGCGAAAATCTAAAACAAACAACCCGTAATGAATAGCTAGGGAAGTATTAGAAACTTTTCACACTATATGGAAATGTGAAAGAGTTAAATTATGTTAACTTTATGTCAGTAATACAGTATTTTAAAAGTATCATATTTAAAAGGTTTTTATCTTACTCTAGAGCTAACATATATGGACTCGTTCCTGAGAAACTGCCAACAAAACATATTTCAGTAAAACAACAGGGTACTTGTTTCATGGTATAGAAACAAGCATTACTATTTTCACAGGTTTTTAACAGACCTTTTATTTGCTTGTGACAAGGCCTTGAAACCTAAAGTTTCACAATAAGAATGTAGATGTAGTTGCTTCACTAATGATAAACAAGGCTAGTTTTCTACATGCCTTCAGCTGGTCTTCCATGTTGTCATTTCCTTTTGAATTAAAGTTGAATATTTTTCGAGTCCACTAACCAATCACAACACAATAAAATATGTTATGTGTACATTCCTGATGCTTGAAAGCCACAAAAATATAACCGCAGGAAGGTCATCTAATTAATCAATAAACTGTTTTGTTACAAATTAAAGGAAATATTGATTCTTACTCAAATATTCAAAATCTTTTCACTGTTTTAGATCAATTTCTTTTTTTTCATAACATAATTCGCTAACATTATTTAAATTAAAAACTATTAGCCGGTATAGAAATAACCCTTAGAAGTGTATGTGCAACTGCATACCTTTGTAAACACACACACACATATACGTATGTATGTACGTATGTGTTTGTGTGTGTATGTGCATAACTTATATCTTTTGTGTCATATCTCTTGCATACTACCAACGAAGTCTCTTATATATTCACAAGCTACAAAACAAAAAGATAGAAATTGAAACACGGAGTAAATTTAGCACAAAATATTTATCTACGCTGTCTTTGGTGAAATAAGATTTCATGTATTTTTTTAAGTGTAATGTATGCGTTACTTCATATTTGGAAGTTTCGTAAATTCTGTGATGACTTTGAATGGGACTCTATTAAATGTTTCATTTGATTGATAATACGTAACTTATTGTCATCCTAATCAAAATTATTGTTGTTTGAAGGCTGGTCTGTATTTCTTGTATTAATATTGCAGCTGATTTTGCTCAAACATCATAAACTTGTCTCTAAGCTACTTTTATGAATGAGTTGTATATTACATTATTGACTAATGTGGTTAAGTAAGTTCTAAATATATTTGAAATATATGAAGCATGTTTATAAAACTGAAATAAACATTAATACAAATCTGAGGTTTTGCTCATTTGTGTTTTAAACAATACATTTTTGTAATATGAACACTTTTTACAATCACTTTCGCTCAAACAAGTAAAAATATTTGGAATCCTATTTAATGAATGAAACATTAATGGCTAAAATACGATTCATCAGAATTTAAAGAAGATAAGACTCCAAGTTTGAGAATAATAAAATTCAACTTTTCGACAAATTAGCTTTCATCAGTTCATATACCGGGCAGAAAGTAAGGGTTAAAAAACGGAACTATCGAAGTACAAGATAAAGTAACAAATATCTATTAAGTGATTTGATTGTTCTGAACTATAAATTCAAACAAAATAATCTTAAAAGCGATATCATGAATGTGTAGTTTAAAAGCAAATTTACAGATCCAGCAAACGAAGTTATGGACGTGGCGGTATAAACCTAAATTGAAAATAGTTGATGATTGTTAATATGAAATTGTAACATACATCAAAATAAAAAGACGTCATTATCAGTACTATGGTTTTGCAGATTAAATACTATATATATTTATCCTATTGTCAAAATCATAGGGTATCGATGTCCAAAATAACTTCAAATTAGAAATAATTTATAGAATGGATGTACAATATATATATGTTTCAGTTAAATATACAAGGTAATTGATATCATAGATATTTAGTATACAATCAGACTACAAGACATTTTTAACGATATTTTGGGCATAAACTATATATATATATCTAAATCAAGAGATCCAAGAATGGATATCAGCATTTGTCTTTATTTTCGTTGCTTTTGCCTTCTCAGTGGCACAGCGGTGAGTTATAACGATAAAATCCGAGTCTCGAGACTCGTGGTGGGCACAGCACAAATATTCCATTGTGTAGCATTGTGCTTAGCTACAAACAAACTTTGCTTTAGAAACATCATACTTCCATTGAGAATGACATATCTCCAGCAATATTTTATAAATATACATTTCTAAACATAGCCTTATCTCTGTTTCTTAGATACTCATGCTTTCATATGATTTCAGGTATGCTTGGACAGTAAACTATTGAGGGTTGCGTAAAGTAATAAAAATTATCTTGGACATGCAAATCTCCAAGTCAACTGGTAACCCTAACCGTCATAAATAGTGATGGAACGCTATGGAAGCCTGTATCATTGGTGTGTTATAAAGCGTATTTTGTATAAGCACAAGGTGCATTACTCTTAAAACAGGCAAAACAATAAAAAACTTGCTTTGTAAATCTGCATTATTCACCAACTTTAAGCACAGTATATCAAAATTACTGCAAAAAGCAGCCTAATAAATTTCTAAGACGTCAAAGTAACAATGTA
Organism: Limulus polyphemus; assembly: GCF_000517525.1. Classification (NCBI taxonomy): domain Eukaryota; kingdom Metazoa; phylum Arthropoda; class Merostomata; order Xiphosura; family Limulidae; genus Limulus; species Limulus polyphemus. The sequence goes on from NW_013668725.1 coordinate 42,281, forward strand.
AAGTGGTTATTACGTGAAAATGTTACTGGTTTGTAGAATGTTCCAGGTAATCCATGTGATAACGCTTCAGAGGCCGCGGCACGAGTTTACAGCACACATTAGAACATACCTTTTGCGGGAATATTATACGTTTATAATAAACTAATTAATTGTTGTGTAAGTTAAATGTTTTACTTCCATGACTATCGAGGTAAAAAAGTAGGACAATTTGTTTTAAAAAAATGCGTCGTAATTGCAATTGCTACTTTAACATATTTATTGAGTGGGTGCCTGTTGTAGTTTTAAATTGCTTAAATGTCTTTTGCTTTTTAGAGCAAAGCTAGACTGGGCTATTTACTGGGTCCGCCGTGGATAATTGAACCCAGGATTTTAGCGTTGTAAGTCCATAACCTTACTGCTGTTCCACCTGAAACTTTAGAATGACATTTCAGAAGAATAAGGTTTTGTGCTGAATGATCAAACTCAATACATAATCTTCTAAACAAAATACAAACAGTTTTACAACTAATTTACAAGCATTCCTTCTCTGCTCGTTGTTTAACTTCAATGCTGCTAAATATTAAAGCTATACAAAACTGAAACTTATTACGTTCTGGAAGCGCTTAGCAACAACTGTCCGTGTGAGTGTACGACAAGTTCAGAAAGTGCAGTAGTTGCTATGGAAACCTGGATTACTGGTGTGTTATAAAGCATATTCTAGAATGCGAAGAGTTTTGTATAAGCACGAAGTGCATTAAACGTAAAAGCAGAGAAACCAAATTGAAAGGTTACATTGTAAATGTGAATCATTCATGAACTATAAGTACGGCATATCACTTCTACTTTACTTCTAAGTAACTAAACAACCAATGACATCGGTTCTCATCAGAGAAGGAATCAGAAAACACGAAGAAATGTTGAGAGAAAGATAACATCATTAACATGTTATGTGTAAAATCAGAACAAAGAGGACATTTATGAAAAAAGAGAGTAAAAAAGCACAAAAACCAACGTTTTTTTGGCGCAATGAAAGGTAAAATATTTATTATTACTCACAGTCGACTAATTTCTGTAACACAGTTACCATCATCAGAGCAAATCTCAACAGTGTTAGCTTAAGATATATACAGCTACAAACCGTTAATGGGTGAGTTCATTTTCAAAAAGAAGATCAGGAAACAAGGGGTGGAAAGTGAATCGTAAATAAGGGAATAACTTAAGTTAAATATTTTTAATTACATAAATGCTCTCTCTTAAGTTGCTTTGTATATTTGTTTGTACATTTCTTAAGATCTTTACATTTTTCCTTTCAAAATTACCATCACAATACCAGAAATGTTTAGCTACCGTAGAGGGCATAATCTTGCCATATCTTATGTTATACTGGTGTTCTTTCAATCTCATTTTTAATTTTCTTTTTGTTTCTTCTATGTATATTTTACCGCTACTACAACTGATTTGGAAAAGTCCATCTTTATCATCTTTTTTTTAATCTTCGAGCGTTTGTAAATGGTTGACAATTTTGTTTTGTGGTACGAATGTTACTTTGTAACTTTTTATTCGGTATTTCTTCCGAAATCCCAGGAAAAAAGTTATACTGATGAACTCGTTTTGAGATGTTCCTAATGGCGTTAATTTAGAGTATTTCATTTGTAGATGTTTGTCGTTCATTTCATTTGGAAAGCTCTTTGTAAAAATTTCTTAGTTTCTGACTTAAGGGGTAGTTAGACTTATGATGTGGTGGACGGCAAAAGGTTTTCGAAATACACTGAATTTTAACTTATCATTGTGTTTTTTAACGAGAATGTCTAAGAAGAACGGTTCATGTTCATTGGAATCCATAGTAAATGTAATTCCTTCATTATTATCATTCATGTAGTTTAAAAACACATTAAGATTTTCACTGTTGTGTCGTCACAACATGAAGGTACCGTCTACATATCTTCTATATCCTATAGGCTTTATTAAAACTTCTTTGATATATTCTAATTGTAAGTCTTCAATATCAAGTAATCTGTTGAATAAAGTATCTAACGCTTTATCTACTGAAATATGTGTGAACAAAGAAACAAAGACTAGTGATACAAGCAAATCATTATCCTGGATTTCAACGTCTTTAAGTTCCTTTACAAAATCCATGAAGTTTTTAACAGTATGTTTACACTTGTTAATATTTAAATCAGACAGTTTCTTAACTAATAACTTAGCTAAAGAGTGTGTAGCGGAATTTAAGCTATTTGCAATGGGTCTGTATGGTACATTAAGCTTGTGTATTTTTGGTTAAGCGTAAATTCTGGCTGGATCACAGTTATTCTGAATACAATCTCCTTTTCTTTGCTCGATAGAAATTTTGCATTTTTACAGCAGACTTGGCTATATCCAGTAAGTTTTGTGATGTATTTTGTTAGTTATTTGTAGGTCTCATCTTTCAATAATTCTGAAATGCCATTTTCATAATGTTTTGATGTCCTTGCAGTTTCTCAATTCTTTTAGAACACTTCTATGACTTTTTCTTGATCTTCTTGTTGTCTTCCTAACTTTTTTGTGTCAGTCAGGATTGTCTGATGAGATGTAAGCACAGTAGCTTCTATCTTTTTCATCTTCGTTGCATCTTGTTAGGTTGATTTGTAGAGAAACGATCAATTCTTCTTTGGATTTTGGGAAGATAGAGTTACAGTATTGGAGTTTCGTTGTTGTTTTTTTTTTCAACTTTCTTGTTCATTAATTTAAATTATAATTCTTATTTTCTACTTTCTTCCTAATTCTTTCCCATGAAATTCAATCAAAATTTCCCCATTATAGAGTAATAGTAATATTGCTGAGATGTAAGTGCAAATAATAAGTTTGAAATGAAACTACAAACTACTATCAAAATGCATAACACGTTTTATAATTTTGTACATTCTTTAAAAAGAAAAAAATAATCATATTTTGTCTTATAGCTCATAAACTGTTAAATAAATAAAAAGGCATGCCCATATAAGAAAGGTATAAACTAATACATTCATTCTGCGTAAAAGTAATAATGTAGAGTGGTTATTTTGCGAAAATGTCATAGTTTATAGAATGTCCCATGTAATCCATATGATAATGTCTCTGAGGCTGCACTACAAGTTTACAGCACATATTAGAACAGTAATTCTAATGGAATATTATACGTTTATAAGAAACTGAAATTAAATATATCATAGTTTAATAAATACTAAGCAATACTCATATAATTAAAATTACATATAGTTAGAATTCAACGGAAAAATGCCACATTTCTCAGAAGAAACAAATTGTAAGTATATTAACGTGAGTATCTAATTTATAAATGTTGTGTAAATCAAATCTTCTAAAATTTTCACTTTCGAGACTATTAAGGTAAGAAATAGAACTTATTAAATTAAAAAGAGAAGGAAAAATGTTGTTTTTATAAAGATTACTACGTATTAATTGCAATTACTAAGTAGAAATAAACGACTGAACAGGCTCTAATATTTGAAAAAAAAAACATGTCGATTTCATGAACTTACCTAAATACACCAATAAATTTGTGCAGTAAACTGTGATTAAGACAATAAATTCCACAAAGAAATTATAAAATGATATCAGGTGATATAATGTAGAAAATATTGTAATAAACGTAATTTATTCTGATAACACACACACACAGAGCAAACTCTAACGTGCAACTAAATAAATACTTTACATAACGAACATAATTCATTGATTTTTACTCCTTAATACATTGATATAATGTTTTCCAATTAGTATGTACCAGATGAAGTAAAATATGCTGGAATGAACATATAGAGAAACGTCAACAAATATTGGCTAGAGCTGTTGTAAAGCATAGATTATTTTAATTTAGCAACTGGTATATATATCTAAGTTTATCTCTTCGTTTAGTTTAATTGTAGTTAAGGGAAAAGATACATGATGGGCTATCTGTGCTGTACCCATTACAAGTATCGAAATCTGGGTTTTAGTGTCACAAGCCTTTAGGCTTTGCTCTGAGCCACTTGGGGGGAGATATTTACAGAAAGATAGAGCAAAGTTCCAGCTTGAGTTAATAAAGACTGACCGACAAGAATGTTTTTACAGATGTTTAGCGCCATGTTCAAGCTCCACTTAATCTATATCGACTGAAAATAGTGTTTTTACATAAGTTTAGAGTTGTGTTTATGCTTAATTTAATCTAGATCGGTTTACGGTATTGTTTTAAAAGAAGTTTAAACATGTTGAGGCTTGATTTAATCTACACTAACTGACAATAACGTTTTTATAGAAGTTTAGAGCAATTCCCAAGCTTTATTTAATATGGACTTACTGATAATAGTAGTTCTAAAGATATTTAGAGTTATGTTCAAACTTTATTTCATGTAGAATGTTGATAATAGTGTTTTATTGAAGTTTAGGGCAATATTGAAGCTAGACTTAATCCAAATTGACTGACAATAGTATTTTTAAAAACGTTTAGAACCATGTTCAAGTTTTAATTATCTTTGATTTACTTGCATAGGTATTTTAAAGACTAGACCTATTTTCAAGTTCGTCTTAATGTGAACTGACTGACAATAGTGTTTTTATAGAAGTTTAGAGCCATGTTCAAGTTCGACTTAACTTGAACTTAGTGTCAAAAAGGTTTTTACAGAAGTTTAGAGACATTTTAAAGCTTCATTTAACATAGATTGACTGCTAATAATGTTTTTACAGAAGTCAGGAGCCATGTTCGAGCTTGATTTAACCTAGACTGACTGACAATAGTACTTTAACAGAAGTTCAGAGCCATGTAAATGTTGACTTAAATTTCATAAATGACAATAGCGTTTTAAAGAAGTTTGGAGTCCTGTTTAAGTTTTATTTAATTTACACCGACTGACAATCTGTTTGACAGAAGATTACAGCCATGTTTAAGTTTGATTTAATTCTGACTGACATAATTGTTTTTCAGACATTTAGAACAACTTTCAATTTGATTTAATTCTGACTGTCTGACATAATTGTTTTTCCAGACGTTTAGAACAACTTTCAAGTTTGATTAAGTTTAAACTTACTGACGATAGTGACTTTACAGAAGTTTAGAGCCATGTTTGGCTTAATTTTGGATGACTGACAATAGTTTTTTACAGATGTTCAATCTTAACTTACTCTAGACCGACTAACAATGATGATTTTATAGTAGTTTAGACAGATGTTCAAGTTTTACTTAACTTTGACTGGCAAACAAAGGTGTTTTATGCAGAAGATTAGAGCCGTGTTCAAGTTTGTCATCATCTAGACTGACTAACAATAATGTGTTTTTTTTTCAGAAGTTTAGAGTAATCTTCAACTTTGATTTACAATTTTACTCTAAACTGCCTGAAAATAGTTTTTATAGAAGTTTAGAGTCACTTTCAAGCTGACTGACAATGATGTTTCAGAGAAATGTAGAGTGATGTTAAAGATATAATTAACTTTGATTTACTCACAACAGTGTTTTTACAAAAGTTTAGAGCATGTTCAATCCTGATTTAACCTAAATTGACTGACAATCTTGTTTTTACAGAATATTAGAGCCATACTCAACTTCCAGATAATTTCGACTGACCAATAATGTATGCTTATAGAAGTATAGAGTCGTGTTCTAGATTGATTAAATCTAAACTGGCTGATAAAAGTGTTTTTACAGAAGTTTAGAATGGTTTTCAAGTTCGATTTATTTTCTAAACTGGCTAACAATAGTGTTTCTACAAACGTTTTGAGCTAAGTTTAATTTAAATTTTGGTTTAATCGAGATTGATTGACAACAAGCTTTCTACAGACGATTAGAGCCGTATTCAGGCTTAACTAAATCTAGGCTGACTGAAAAGAAGTGTAGTGCCATTTTTCATCTTGATTTAACTTTGACTGACAGATATCAGCATTTATACAAAACATTAGAGCCGTGTTCAAGTCTTCCTTCACTTTGACTCATTAACAATGTGTTTTTACAGAAGTATAGAGGCATGTTGAACGTTAACATAATCTAGTCTGACTGATTATAGTGCTTTTACAGAATTTTGAAGCCCTGTTCGACTTGATTTAATCTAGACTTACTAACAATAGTTAAGAACTCAGTTCTCAATAAGCAATGATTTATTGCATAAAATTTTAAAAATGAGACTGTTTCCAGTCTCAAAAACGCAATAAAATAACAAATAACTTACTGTGCAGGATAAAAAAAAACCCGATGAGACTGGAAAAAGTTTCATACACTCAACATGTTTCGGCGCGTTTACTACGTCGTCTTCAGGAGTTCAATTTTGCAATAATCAGAGTTATTTATATCCTTATAAAAAATCACAATTATACAATTTACATAACGAATTTCACACCACCTGCTTACAACATTTCCGTTAATCCATGATTTTTATTCAATATTTTAAATTTACTTTTATATATTTGATTATCTCATTAGATTCACGTATACTCACACTAATGACATTTTCAGGTTGTGCTAAAATAAGTGTTTTTCCATTGAATTGTGTAGTTTCATTGATATGTTCTTCTAATGGTGAAACAGTAATATTATTATGTCTAACATTTCTTTTATGTTTATTCATTCTGTATTTTAAATTTCTTCTTGTTTGTCCTTTATAAGCTTTTTCCAGATTCACATGATGTTTTATATATAAAATATTTTTCCATTAAATTAATGTTTCAATATTTATATTAAAACTTTTGCTAACTGTGTTTATCGGTTTATATATTAGAAAAAATATATATGTGTTTACTAAATTACTTCATTATTTGACAAGATAAACCAGGTATAAATGACAGTACCAAATAATATTTTTCACTTTGATAATGATAAATTAGAAACTGCTATTTATCACAAACATTTCTCTGTAATTATTACACCACATCCTGTCATACTAAATATCAGAAAACAAATGTGTTTTTTATTCTTATGTGGGTAGGATACAAAAATTATGTTGCCAACATGAGTTATTATTAATTAAGTTTATAGCAGTAGAAAAAGGTTTTAATCCTGATATTATTGACAGACCTGTCCAAAACTGAAAAAACAAGGATGAAAATATTAATGTAAAACATAGCTTAGAACATTTTTCAAAACGAAAGATAGTTTGACTATGATCAGTTTAGTTCCACTTGTTACTTTAATATTTAGTATATCTACTTAGACCTAAAAACTACATCAATTTTACAGACATATGAGATTTACGATTTTATTATACAATACAATGAATTATATTTGTATGTACTCGAATGGTAAAAGAGCTAGCTGTTTCTGGTTAGTGTTGATAAATTCAGCCACAATTTCAGACATATCCTATTCTTATTATCAGTCTACAACAAACAGTCTAGGATAATTGCAACCTGCCAAAGTGCCCTAGCAACACGCTTTCTGGTTCCACTTCGCAATACTATGGCGTCATCCCTAGCAACGCCTTTTAGTGCCACTGCGTGGAACTATGACTTCATCATCCTTGGTATGTGATACAAATTGCTCCCCTCCCCCTGATCAGCGCGCACATCTGAACAGGCTCCATAACTACTTATATTCAAGCTTAATTTAATCTATACTAGCTAATAATAGTCATTTACTGAAGTTTAAAGCCATGTTTAACTTTTACTTAATTTACACTTACTAACAATAATGCCTTACAAATTTTATAACCATATTCAAGCTGGACATAACTTTGAATGAATAACGATGTTTTTACTGAAGTTTAGAACTATTTTCAAGCTTGGCTTAATTTAGAGTGATCGACAATACAGTTGTTACGACAGCGGAATTCACGTGACGCTGGTAACACGTAATGAGTAACTAGAACGTTCGTGAAGGCTCGAGTGTTTGCCAGACGCCCTCTATTTCGTATATATAAGACTGGCGCGAAGTGACGGCATAGATAATTGAATAGCAGACAGGGAGATAGAGACAGATAATCGAGTCAGGCCGAAAGTAAAGTGTGTAAATTGTTGTGAATTATAGCATGTGTTGAAGTTAAAGTGACTGTGGAAATTCTGTTTATTGCAAAGTTGTATTGAGGAAGAATAAACTAGTTTTATTGAAGAAAGGACTTGTGTCGCTAAAGTTTCATCCGACCAGAGACGTAATACAGTTTTAAAGAAATATGATCCATATTCAAGTTTTACTTAATCCAAATTGACAGAGAAAAGTGATTTTTACAGAAGTTTTAAACTATGTTCAAAGCTGATTTAATATAAACCGACTGAAAATAGTATTTTAACAGAGGTTTAAAGTCATATTTAAGGTTTACTTAATTATGACTGACTGTCAATAGTGTTTTACCCAAAATTAAAGTCTTTTTCAAGCTTGATTTAATCTGAATTGACTAATAAAAGTGTTTTTACAAAGGCTTAGAGCTAGGTTCACGTTTGACTTAACATTTAATGACTGACAATGGTGTTTTTTACAGAATTTTAGTCATTTTTCAAGATTAGTTTATTCTAGACTGACTAACAATAATGCTTTAACAGATGTATAGAACCATGTTCAAGTTTTATTTTACTTTGACTTACTAACAAAAGAAGATTAGAGTTATTTACAAGCTTGATTTAATTTAGTCTGACTGTCAATAGTTTTTTATTTATAGAAATGTAGAGACATGTTCATACTTGATTTAAATATTAACTAATAATAGCGTTTTTACAAAAGTTTATAGCTATATTCAAGTTTCACTCAACTTTTAGTGAACGAAAGTGTGTGTTTTACAGAAGTTTAGAGCCTCGTTCAACTTTTACTGACTGAGAATAGTGTTTTTACCGAAGTTTATAGCTATGTTAAATTTCTACTGACTTGACAATTCATTAAACACAACTTTAATTGAATAAAAATAGTGTTTTTACAAAAGTTTAAAACCATTTTCAAGCTTAATTTAATCCAAACTGACTGATAATGGTGTATTAACAGAAGTCTAGAGCCATGTTAAAGAATGACTTAATGTAGACTGAAATACAGTAGTGTTTCTACAGAAGTTTACAGCAATGTTCGAACTTGATTTAAAATATATCAACGGAAAACAGTGTTTTTCTAGAAGTTTAGAGTCATGTTCAATATTGGCTTAGTATTGATTGTTTAACAGTAGTATTTTTACAGAAGTTTAGAACAAGGCTCAAGATTGACTTAACTTTGACAGACTGACAATAGTGTTTTTATTGAAGTTTATAGCCATTTTCAAGTTTTAGTTAAATTTGACTAACTAGCATTGTGTGATTAGACATGATAGAGGCATTTTTGATTCACTTAATGTAGAACAACTGTAAATAGTATTTTTAGAGAAGTTTTGAACCATGTTAAGGTTTTGATTGAATTTGACTTACACACAGTAGTATTTTTACCGAAGTTTAGTGTCATGTCCAAGTTTCATTTGATCTAGACTGTCTCGCAGTTTAATTTGTTAAAGAAGCTAAGAGCTATGACCAAGATCAACTTAAGTTTAGAACAAGGTATAATTGACTTAACTTTGATTGACTGACAAAAGTGTTTTTACTGAAGATTGCAGACATATTCAAACTTAATTTAATATAGACCGACTGAGAATAGGGTTTTGGAGCCACGTTCAAGATTGCATTACGTTTGACTGACTGACAATAGCGTTTTTACAGAAGTTTAGGGTCTAGCATGGCGTAGTAGTTAAGACACTCAACTCGAAATCTGAGGGTCGCGGGTTCGAAACTTTGTCAACGAACATGTAGCCCTTTAGCCATAGCAGCGTTATAATGCGATAGTTAATCCCTTTATTCGTTAGTAAAGAGTAGCCCTAGAGTTGGCTGTTGGGAGGGTTGACTAGCTGCCTTCTATTTAGTCTAAACTGTGATCAAACTAGATTTATACTAAATTGACTGACAATAGCGTTTTTACATATGTTTAGAGCAAAGTTCAAGCTTAACTTAACTTTGATTTACTGACAACAGCATTTTTACAGAAGGTTAGAGCCATGTTCAACATTAACTTATAATGCAGCGAATGAAAATAGTACTTTTACAGAGATTTTGAACCATCTTCATGCTTCATTTAATATAGACTTACTGGTAAGTGTATTATTACAGATGTTTATAGCCATGTTCAAGTTTGACTTAATATAGACTGTTTGACAATAATATCTTAAATATTAGGACCATAATCAAGTTTAATTAACTTCGATTTACTTACAATAGTGTTTTAAGGAGCCTTATTCAAGTTCAGTTAAATTCTGACTAACTGACATTGTGTTTTTAAGAGAAATTTGGAGCAATGTTGAAGTTTGATTTAATGTATACTGACTGACAGTTGTGATTTTACAGAAGATTAGAGCCATATTGATAATTAGCTCTGTACTTCAGACACTTTGGCCGACTCAGAGGGAGGGAGAAGAGACGATGACGTCATAGTGCCACACACCAGAGATGATGACGGCAGACAGTGTGTATAGACCTATAGTATTACTATAATCCCGTAAGGCTGCCTACAGGTTTCAACTTCTCTCAACTTATATTTATAATTCTCATTTATATAATTATTTGTATTACATATGATTTACAAAAGCGGATGATGTTGCTAGGCGAGTTGTGTTACTAAAGTTCTATAGGTGGATGGTCTTACTTAGGATAGTACTACTAGGGCTGATATTTCAGTGGTATGGTGAGCTCATCGTAGGGTGTATTAACATCGTAGTCTAGATTTAATTATGTATCCTAGAAGTTACTAGTAAAACCATTATTTTAACAGCTATTATAACAATTGCATATGTCACAGGGTATTTTAATATATCCATTATTTGGTCAAGGCAAATATTATAAGATAGACTCTTTTCAACTATCCACCACTTTGTTTAAAACTCTTCGCTAATTCATCTGGCAGAAGTTGTCATGCTGCCATAACAATGCAAGTTGTCTGCTATCAGAGAGTGTGTTGCTAGGTGTGATATCATAATTCGAGTGTTCCACAATAGAAAACATATTGCAAGGGCCACGAAGTGGCACCAGAGGACGTGTTGGTATAATGAGAGTGCAGATAGCTCAACACGACCTTAACTTTATAGTAACAATCAAAGTCTTAAAATTAATGCTTTAACCTAACTTGTCTAACGTTGAGCTTACAGCTTTCCTATATAATTAAAGCTTTAAATACGTTTTCCAAAGGCTGCTTGTGTTTCTATAGGTGGATAGTTCAATGGGATGATGATGTCATTGCTGGGTATTTGAAGTCTCATCATGTGATTACGTCATTAATCTCTGCATATAATTATATATCCTAAAGATGTAAATCCATTCTTTATGTATTGTTTTATTGGTTTAGCGTAACAATAAAAGTGTTTTTATTAAAATATTTCATTTTATTGTAGTTTTCATTTATATATTTATTGTATTACAAAGTTGGGTGGTGTTATGATACTTTCGTAGGATTGCATACTGATTTGAAATTGTCTCAACTTATGTTTGTAGTTTTTATTTACATATTTAACTGTGTCTCTACAGGATGTTAGTGTTACTAACACAATAAACGTACTACTGAAAAGTTTTTTATCACATCTAATGTATCGTTTTCCTAAATACTGCAGGAGAAAGCCAATTTTTCTTTTATTATTTAGTATGTATTTAACATACTGATTATAGTTTTTGCTTCTATATTTAGTTTTTAAAACACACTTTTTTGCATTCTTTGACATTTTAAAACTAAAACTCTTATCGTTAATAATTTCTATAATTAATATATGACATATATTTGCCATGGAAAGAATGCTTATTTAAATCTCATGTTTAGCTTTACAAGCTCATTTGTTCCACTAAAGTTGAAAGGACTTATGTAAATAACTTGTTTCTTGATGCTCATTGAGTTCTACTAAAACATATCAGTATAGCTTAGAATATTTTTCAAAACGAAAGACAGTTTGACTATGACCGATTTAATTCTACTTGTTACATTTAATATTTAAAATATCTACTTAGACCTAAAACTACATCAATTTTACAGACATGGGAAATGTATGAGATTTATGATTTCATTAAACATTGTAATGAATTATATTTGCATGTACTCGAATGACAGCAGAGTTAGTTGTTTCTGAGTAGTGTTGACAAGTTCAGTCACAAGTTCAGGCATATTCTAATTTTTAATATCAGTTTACTACAAACAGTCTGAACACCAGTCAAACCTTTTCAAATATGAATACCCCGTCCCTTTCATCACTAGTTATCAGATTGATGCAGTTTACTACATGAAAGAAAGAATGATGAACCAGTCCTGTTTGAACTTTTGACAGATTGCTCAATGTTGGACACAGTTTAATCTTACTGAATATTGAACGTAAGATGCTTTTGTTGTAAAGTACAGTTGCAATACCAGAATTATTCATAATCCTTTTCGCTTATAAATAATGTAAAAACTTACATACTGAGCTGAAATGGACAAATAATAATATGGCCATAATGTACAAAAATTGGATGAACGTTAAAGGTTGACAAGATTTACGGAATCTAGACTGATGACAATAGTGTTTTCTACGTTTACAGCCATTTTCAAATATTGATTTAATCTAGACTGACTGTCAATAGTGTTTTTACAAATTTTAGAGTAAATTCTATGTGTGACTTAACTGTGAATGACTGACAATAAAATTTTACAGAAGTTTAGAGCCATGTTGAAGATATATTTAAGCTAGACTGACTTATAATAGTATTTTTGTAAATGTCTAATGTCATTTTCAAGCTTCATTTAATATAGATTTACTGACAATAGTGTTTTCATAAACGTTTAGAAGCATGTTCAAGTTTTAAGTAATTCTGACTGACTGACAATGTTTGTTAAAGTCGTTTAGAGATATGTTAAAGCATGTTGTAATCTAGACTGACCGACAATCTATTTGTATGTACGTTTTGAGTCATGTTTAAGTTCAACTTGGTCTTAATTGAATACTAATAATGTTCTTAGAGAAATTTAGAGTCATATTCATACTTGATTTAATATACACTTACTGACAATAGCGTTTTACACAAGTTAGGACCAATGTTCATGCTTGACTTATCTTTGAATTTATGAAAGTAATATTTTCTCAGAAGGTTAGAACTATTTTAAAGCTTGATTTAATCTAAACTTACTGACAATAGTGTTTTAATAGAAATTTAGAACCATGTTCAAGGTTGACTTAATCTAGACTGACTGAGAATAATATTTTTACAAAATTTAAAGACATGTTCAAGGTTGATTTAATCTACACTAACAGACAATACTGTTTTCAAATTAGTTTAGAGCCATGTTCAAACTTGATTTAATATAGTTTAAGTGACAATAATATTTCTACAGAAGTTTAGATCAAAGTTCAAGTTTTACGTAAATTTGACTGTCTAACAATGTGTTTTTCAGAAGTTTAGAGCGATATTCAAGCTTGAATCTATCTAGAGTCACTGATAACAGTTTTTGTTTAGAGAAGTTTAAATCAAATTTCAAGTTTAACGTAATGTTGTAGCTTGATTTAATTAAACTGCCTCACAATTTTATTTGATACAAATGTTTAAAGCCTTATTCAAGATTGAGTTGAGTTTGATTGAATAACAGTAGAATTTTTACAGAACTTTAGAGCCGTGGTCAACCTTGATTTAATCTATTATGATTAACAAAAGAGTTTCAATTTGAAGTTTAGAACCGTGTTCAGGCTTGATTTAATTCAAAATAACTAACAATAGTATTTTAACAGAAACTTAGAGCCATGTTAAAGGTTGACTAAATCTAGGCTGACTGACAAAAGTGTTTTTACCAATGTTTAGAGCAAATTCCAATATTGATTTACCAATAACATTTTACAGAAGTTTTGTGCCATGTTCAAGCTTTACTTAATCTAAGCTGATTGATAATAGTGTTTTTATAAAAGCTTAATGATACTTTCAAGCTTTATATATTACACGCTGACTGACAATAGTGTTCATAAAGACGTTTAGAGGCATGTTCAAATTTTCTTAACTCTGACTGACTGACAATGCGTTTTAAAGTCATTTGGAGCTATGTTGAAGCATGTTTTATCTAGACTTTCTGACAATCATATTTTTATATATGTTCGAATTAGCTTTAATTACATAATAATGGTGTTGTTATAGAAATCTAGACTCATATTCATATTAGATTTAATATACACTTACTGACAATAGTGTTTTACAAAAGTTTAGAGCAATTTTCATACTAGACTTAACTTTGAATTAATGAAAGTAATGTTTTTGCAGACGTTTAGAACCATTTTCAATCTTGGATTAATGTAGACTGACTGACAGTAATGTTTTTACAGAAGTTTAGAGCCATGTTCGAGTTTAATTAAATTTTGACTGGCTGACATTGTGTTTTTAGAAACGTTTGAGGCAGGTTTCAAAACAATCTGATAAAGGATCTATTCTTATTATAATTAATGAGATAAAGATATAATGAAGAATAATTAATATTCACCTTAAGATAAAAACAATATTTTGGTTTTATATTTATATCACATTTATAAAACCTTATCTCTTTTAAAATAAAAACCGTTGGTGTGCTTTTACAAGTATCTCGATAACAAGTTGCCAAATTATAGGAAAACAACCAGAGGATTTTTACGGTTATTCAAACTGTCGGTACTTAATTATGTAAGCTAAGCTAAGATTTAAAATAAGAAAAAAACTTCTGATTCACTACAGGCACAATCTGCCCACGCCTAAGAATTGCTGCAGAAAACGTACCTGGAAGCCATTTTGTATTGGGTAGATGTTGGAGTAAACACGTTGCTGCTTGTGAAGGCTGAAATAGCCCAAATAACTTAGGTTTGGTAATATTTCTCAGGACAAATTTCTGCTTTCAGATGTTCCTTTAGCTTTAAGAAACCAGGCCAGTTGTGTTTGTCATTTTAAAATTAAAATTGATGTTCTTTTAGAGTACTTGAGGATACGCTTTTATGACTTTTCAAGTTAAAGCATTTTTAGCGCTTTAGCTATTTTTTGTGGTTTAATTTTCATGTTATAAGGTGACTGTATTTGTTGATTCACCAATGTTTAAGAGGAAGGTATAATAGTATAGCCAGAGTCTGTCGTGTTTCTCATTTGTATCTTTTGTATTAGGACTTTGTTGTTTTTGACTCAAATACGTATGTAAACTTTAAAATATGTGGTTGTAATGCTTCAACCATTTCTACATATGTTTTAAGTTGAGCTTTTTTTTTATATATGTTAAGATGTATATTTGTCTGCTATGAGGTGGCCTTCAGTCTTTTTGCCGTAAATTAATAGTGTAACGTCTTACAGTGTACAGTCGGTAGTATCTACTGATGCACCACACACTATCTTGGGTAAATATATAAAAAACAATGAAGACTGTCGAAGATCACATTTATACAGTAGAAAGTTTGCCTGAATTATACCGTACAAAAGTTATATTGTAACTAACAGGCTGAGTTATTTCATAACAAATTACACGATATAAAAATAAACATACACTTTGATGCTAATAATACTGGTAAAAAGCTTATCCAGAAACCTATCAATAAATGTGGTTCATTCCATACACATGTGCATAATGTAACCAAGGTACTCACTTACTGTCAGCTTCTGTGCAAATACAGGGTGTTAAACAAGAATGGGATAAACTTGGAAAGGGCTCTAAACTTATGTATAAAAACGATTTTCACTAAATCAAAAGTTAACTCTAGCATGAAATTGGCTCTAAACTTTTGTAAAAACACAATTGTCAATGAGTCGAGATTAAAATAAACTTGAATATGGCTCTAAATTTCTAAAAGCACTATTGTCAGTCATTC
>NW_013668725.1:59002-73982 GCF_000517525.1 Limulus polyphemus
AATTTCAAAACAAACCTAAACATGTCTCTAAACTTCCGTACAAACACCGACGTCAGTCAGTCTGAATTAAATCAAGCTTGAAAATGGCTCCAAACTTCTATAAAAACACCACTGTCAATCCTTTAACTAAACTTGAACATGGGTCTTAAGTTCGATAAAACGCTACTGTCTGTCAGTCAAAATTAACTCAAGTTTGAAAATAGCACTAACTTTCTCTAAAAGCATTTTTGTCATTAAATATATATTAAATGAAGCTTGAAAATGAAATTAGATATTTATAAAAACACTATTATAAGTCACTGTAGATTACAACATGCTTTAACATATCTCTAAACGGATTTGAAAAATATTGTCAGCCAGTCAGAGTTTCTTAAAACTTGAACATTTATGAAAACACTACAGTCAGTCTGTTAAGTGAACTTGAACATGGCTTTTAAATTTGGTAAAACGCTAGTGTCTGTCAGTCAAAATTAACTCAAGTTTGAAAATGGCACTAACCTTCTCTAAAAACATTCTTGTCAGTAAATCTAGATTAAATGAAGTTTGAAAAATGGCATTACACATTTGCAGAAACACTGTTACAAGTTAGTCTAGATTAAATATATCTTCAACATGGCTCTAAACTTCTGTAAAATTTTACTGTCAGTCATTCACAGTTAAGTTAAACTTGGAATTTACTCTAAACATTTGTAAAAACATTACTGTCAGTCAGTCTAGATTAAATCAAATTTGAAAATGGCTGTGAAAGTTGTAAAAAGTTTACTGTCAATATGTCTAGATTACGTAAACCTTTAACGTTAATCCAATTTTTGTACATTATGGCCAAATTACTATCTGTCCATTTCAGCTCAGTATGTAAGATTGTATATTATTTATAAAAGAAAAAGATTGTGAATATTTCTGGTTTTTCAACCGTACTCTACAACTAAATCATCTTAAGTTCACTATTCAGTAAGATTAAACTGTGTCTGACATACAGCAATCTGTCTGAAATTCAAACAGGGTCAGTCAACAAATATTCGGAAAATATAGCTTAAACTATTTTTCAAAATGAAAGATAGTTTGACTATGATCAATATAATTCTATTTGTTACCTTTAATATTTATATCTACTTAGACCTAAAAAACTACATCAAATTTACAGACAAGTGAAATATACGAGATTTACGATTTCATTAAACAATACAATGAATTATATTTGCATCTACTCGAATGGTAAGAGTTAACTGTTTGTGAGTACTGCTGATAAGTTCAGTTAAAAATTCAGACATGTCATAACTTTTAATATCAGTCTACAGCAAATAGTCTAAAGTTCAGTCAAATCTGGTCACTTTTCAAATATAAATACCCTGTCATTTTTATCACTAATTATCAGATTGATGCAGTTTTAATAGATGGAAGAAAGAATGATGAACCAACCTTTAAACATAGGTATATCTAACATAAATTTCCTTCCCTATAAATCTAATTTATGACATTCTAAAATTTTGAGGGTAAATTAGGAAGTTACTACGTTCTGTTTTCAATCTAGAACTTACATATTCATAGTTTTAAACTACTATAGATTAGAAATATAATTTACAAAGTTGTATACATTCTCCAACTTCTTCACAACTCAGTTGTTTAGACATGTAAAGAAATAAGAATATCATAAACCTTACAATTTGGATTGTGTTCTTCAAACTTATCCGACGGTCAAATTCCTCTGACAAGCTCATAGCTCGATAACCTTTGATACATATAAATAACACGTACTAAAACATGTATGAATTATAAAATACTGGATTTCTAACTTTAAATTAACTTTCCTACAAATCTGGTACATTTCAGTTACTGTATAATTCTTGTACACTTTCTACTCAGTTCGACTCTTTTTACTGACCTTCGTTCATTAGTCATATGGCATTAAATTACCTAAGCTGGACAATCAACCTGTTCTATTCTTATGCAATATTTGAACATAATCCAACCAATAACTACTATATTTCTTCTGATATATATCAACACAAAACATTAGCTGTAGTGGTAAAAATTAAATTATTCTTAAATTGATATCGAGAGTTTGTTGGTGAATGTATTAAATATTGTGTTACATTACTATCATTGGAACAATAAGTACTGTGGGTGTTTTCAATACAGTAATATACCTGTAAGTTCTATTATATCATTATGGTCTACAAGAAAAACCATATCTATCGTTTACATGAAATCAGCTTATAATGAGTATTCACATAAAATCAAAAAACTTTCTAATGTATAAGTGTGAACTTCGACAGTCTTCATTGTTTTATATATATTTAGCCAAGAGAGTGTGTGCATCAGTAGAAACTACCGACTGTACACTGTAAGACGTTCCACTACTAATTTACGGTAAAAAGGCTGACGTCTACCTCATAGCAAACAAATATACACGAGAACATATGTAAAAAAGAGCTCAACTTAAAACATGTGAGGGAAAGGTTGAAGCATTACAAACGCATATTTCAAAGCTTGCATATGTATTTGAGTCAAAAGCAGCAAAGTCCTAATGCAAAAGATGCAAATGAGGATTTTTGTTTGTTTGTTATTAAGCACAAAGCTACGCAAAGGGCTATCTGTTACAATCTATTACAATTTTTTACCATTGCAGTGTTTCTGGATAGACAATATTGGTTGTTTTTCCATCTGTTGCTAAGATGAAAAGTTTCTTGCTATCACGAACCCTGGAACACCCAACATAAAGCTGCCCATGTGAAAAGCATGAGCTTTGCAGGTTGAGACCAACAACCTTGAGTAGTTGTCCCTGTGCCTTGTTGAAAATAGGAACTGGAGGCGCTTGAATGGAAATTTCAGATCAGATGGGAAAAATTGGAATGCGTGGAATGAAGATATCCTGTCCTGCAGCTAATTATATATGCAACTAAACGTCACTTTATCTAAGCTATATAAAAGCATATGTGTGTGTCGCGTCACGCTTGATTTCTCGAAATAAGAGGAGTCATAAAAGCCAAAATGCATTTAACCAAATATAATAGTTCGATTACTGTCTGCCCATTACGAATTTAGTGAAGGAGGTGCAAGGAATTCGTGAAACCTTGTAAGCATAGCGAATGTTGGTATGATTTAAAGAAATTAATAAATAAGCGTAGAGTAAAGACACAGTGTGAGATAATCTATTATGAAAGTAAAAATATCGATCCCATTTTAAACTTAAATCAATACTAATTTAAGGTATTTTCTGTTACATCACCAACGTTTTAAATAAAACAAACCTCTTTAATCAACGGTGACTTTAAATTAAGAAATATACAAATATTTTTCCAGTTTTCTTGTTTATACATTTCATTTTATACTTTCAGTACATAGACTAACAACAATATTAGGTTATGCTTTTGTTGCTAAACAACATGACATAAAAGCTATTGTCAGAACACATTGTTACCAAAACGCACTGGCTTTTCTATATATTAGAAGCTGTTAATTAACTAATATACTACATGGTATATTATGTGGCGCACATGCGCGCACACAAGTGGATAATATAAGTAATAATACCCAGATTCCCACCCTCAGGGCCACTTAGTATGGGTGCAAGATTTCAGGTTTCTAGGTTCTTTCCTCTTGTAGCTATGGCGATCACACAGACACACCCTTTTATTATTATAGATATGTATAAATATATTTCGACCAGGTCAATTAACCCTTACCAAGAAAAATGTAACTGTGGATAAAAATAAAGGTTTAGATATCGTACTTCACCGTTAATTTAATGAAATAGTGTCTTTTTTAAGCCAATTTTTAAATTTTTTCATATTGAATTTAATGGGTATGAGAAATGGTTCGATATATTTACAAAACATTCTGATAATTTCAGTAAAATTAAAGAATATATTTGTTTTTATAGTATTTTTCACGTTATTTTAATGTTTTTAATCATAATATTTTTTACGGGATCTGAGGGTCCGTGGTTCATGCTCTGTTATCGCCAAATCATGTTTTGCATTTTGCGACCTGTGTAGGTAATACGTTTGATTATTTTGTTTTGAATTTCGCGCAAAGCTATGCGAGGACTATACGTGCTAGCCGTCCCTTATTTAGTAATGATAGACTAGCTAGTCAATTCCATCGAACTCGCGCTCTTGGGCTAATCTTTTATCAACGAATAATGCAATTGATCGTAACATTATATTGCCCCACGGCTGAAAGGGCGAACGTGTTCGGTGAAGGGGATTCGAACCCGCGACCTTCAGATTGCGAGTCGAGTGTCTAATCACAAGTCATACCAGGTCTGTATATGTCATAAGAGGGCTGGCCAAGTCTCACTATTCGATTACCGTAGCATAAGTGTTGTTTGTGAGTGTCGTTAACTTTCCTTCTAGTATATCAACTAACAATTAAGGATGGCTGGCACATATAGCTCTTTGTGTAGCTTTGCAAATACGTATATAAGAAATAAACAAATGAACCTTACTTTAGTTGTAAAGTGCCTTTTAAACAATGGCACAGATATTACGTGTGGTTAACTCTAACATCTAAGATTTGGGGCAACTATTACAACTATTAACAATCTAAACAGTATTAAATGAGATAAAGGACCTAGTATAAAATTATGTCATATAAAACATATAGTGAATTTAAGGATTTGTAGGAACCATAAAAATTACTTGATAACCAGCATTTAATTCCTTCGGGTTTCTGTTGTAACATTTATTAACTCCCTTAATAAATGTTATCATTTCTCACACCGTAACTCCAAAAACTTTAAAAACGTATTTATAGAATACATTTCTTGTATTCAACATTCTACGATTTTACATGATGAAATTTTTTATGATCTTTATACTTAGCAAAATATATTCAAATAATGTGTACTTTAAATGTTAGATGAACGCGATACAATTAATAAGTTACGCAGTTGGTATGGCTACAAGTTTTCTTTTTTTTTTAAAGTGGTATGATACAGAAACATAAAGTTAACAGTTGAAAGAAACCATGAAACTAATGTAATAGCCTTAGATTATTTTACGTATTATTCAAGGTTAACAAAACGACTAAACATTTGAGTAACAAATTTCATTAATTCTAATCTAAAACATGAACAATTTAAATGTTATACTTATTTGCTAAAATAACAGGTAAATATGTTTTTTTATTAAGATTAGCCCACCGCTTGACATACTGTAACGGTAAAGTTAAATGATTATGAAAATTACTACACTTATGGAAACCAAAAATACAGGATTCCGCTTGAAGTGAAATATCTTTTGTAGTAGAAACCAAATGGCATTTGTATTGGAATAACTTCTCCTGTGGAAACCAGGCATCTAGTATTAAAACACCTTTTCCTTTGAAAACCAGCCATGTAGAATCCTGTTTATATTGAACTGCCTTCTCCAATGTAAACTAGGCATCTGAGATCCCGCTTGTGTACCTTTTCCTTTGGAAACCAGATATCTAGGATTCCGCTTGTATTGGAATACCTTCTCCTTTGGAAATCAAACATTTAGGATTCCGCTTGTATTTACATTCTAACATATTTTAGCCATTCATATTATGGTATCTTTATCTTAAAGAATAAACAATTTTAGAACTATGATCAAACGACGTATTTTATTTTCAGAAACGTGTTTAACAATTATTCGTCTTATTAGATGGCAGCACAATACATACAACCTGTAGAAATGTACATAAACGATACAGATAGGGTTTGGATAAATAAATAAAATACGTTTAATACTAAGTGTAATAATATGCTATCAAAAACCGTTAGTATGAATATTTCTCGTTGACCTTTAAGTGCTATATTTTCTAAACTGTTTTGTTTGTTCAGTCTCTAAAATTCATCTTAAAAACCCCATCAAAAGCCTGTCAAAGTACCTCCACAAGATAGTTCGAGTACATTTTCATCTCTATTCCATAAAAGATAAAGAAACCATCCCTATTTACAGATTGGAAATACAATCATAAGAATTAGGCTGGTGCTATCTTCATACGATCTAAACCAAATATTAAGATGAAAAATTGTATTCGCTAGGTGAGGACATTATTGTACACCCACACACATATATATATAGTATTATCTGACGTATCCTTTCAACATAAATGGAAAAAAAAAGGACTTCCGGTATTTCTCTCCTAAGGGAACATGCCAGGTGTGGTGACAATCGGTCATGTAGTTCGTAAATTTTAAGAGGATATGCACAGACTTTTGTAAATAATGGTTTAGAATACGATTGTACAGAAAATAAATAAATAAACAGTTTTCTCTGTAAAGTTAGACTGCATGATGGTTTTTCGAAGGAAGTTTTAAGCGTTCTGTAAAAACTATTTCCACTTCGTCAGACAATTCTTCAACGGTATCGCCTATTATATGGTATCACTTAGTGACTTTTCATTTTATAATAATATCGTCTACTATCACGTAACAATTACTACGTTTTCATTCTACAGTGTTATCGTATTTTTATGATAATATCGTCTACTATCACGTAACATTTAGTACGTTTTATTCTACAGTGTCATCGTCCATTATTAAGTATCGTTTATTACCTTTTCCTAATAGAGTTGATAATTTATTGGTGTTTGTATGACCTTTGTTACTTTGATTATAGGCCTGATGTCAACAACTTCACTACATCTCACGTGTCAAGGATTTAAGGAAAACCATCCATAATTAATTAGAGTTATATATGTTCGTCTACTTACCTGAAGAGTAAAAACATACAAATTACTGATGTAAAGTAAGCATGAACATAGATATACTACCATATTTCTAATAAAATATAGGTGCCTCAAATTAGCAATAATGATGAATTTAAAATAAGTTATACAAACGTCTTAACCTCAACTGGGCCTTCTGCGATCTATCTGCTTAGACATAACTGAACCAAAACTAAATAGAATAAAAAAAAAACATTATCTAAAACCCATCTGTTTAGAGATCACTATACCGAAAACAAAAAGAACGAACAAACCATCATACCAAACATAAAATGTATCAAAGCTACCTTCGCAGTATTTTTGTGTCAATATTGCCTGTTAGTTTTTGTAGCAAGTAATAGGTTTAATAATTCATATATACAACATATTATAGATGTTTGCTTTTTGTCCCCGGTGTGACAGTGGGAAGACTACGACTTGCAATACCCAAGTCTGGAATTCGATTCCCCGCGGTGAACACAGCACATAGCCCACTATCGCTTTACCTTGACAAAAAACAAAAACAAAAAAGATTTGTTTAAAAGTGATATTGTAATTCAAAATGATAACCCATCCATCTTTCAAAAGATGTATGAATAAGAAACAAATATTAATTTCATAAACTCATTGTATGTAATTAAGTTACTTATATAATTTAATCTCTTTATTCAAATCTAATACGGAATATGATTTCAAAAACACAAAATTCCTTTCAATATTTGCTTTCAAAAAGCGATAAAATACATCGTCAGATGACGCTGTGCTCATTTCGTGCGCTTTACTTTCTGTATGCCTTATACTCGGTTGAGTCTGTCCATAGAGAGTCGATCTTCCTTGTAGCACTTTGAGTGGAGTAAAAGTTGAACTGTTTCTCTTGAGATTTAAAGAAAAGTTTTCTTCTCCGCAAAAGAAAAATATTCATCTCACTTTTTGTTTACAGAGGTAAGGAAAAGACGTAACGTATCTTTAGAAATATATTGTTTTGTGATAAAGATTGAGGGTAATATAAAAACTAAAAACCGAACAGATAAATACCAGAATATTCTCATTGTTTAGTTGGATTAAAAGATTAGCCCTGCTGCTGTGTTATTGGAAGTAATTTGCATTAGTGGCAAACTAAAACTGTCGCTTACATTTTTCTTTTACCAAATACTTTTGAAAAGTTTTCAACAAAAATTTAGACACATTTGATGGTAGACCTATCTACTACCTAATCTTTCAGACTCAAACCTATTAAGCTTGTGTAACAAATATCAATCTGATACAATATATTTTTTGTAAGAGTACTCACTAAGTCTTCTGTAGATACCTAATTAATGCAAATATACAAATACTAATGTAGTTTTTGGTTCACCGTATCTTTCAGTTCACCTAGAATTAAGTCATGAAAAGCAAATTACCAAATGTAGGTATAGAATATTACCAAACTATCATCAGCGTTAGGGAAAATGCCATTTAGTTATCAGTATTTCAGGTAGTATAGATATAGCTCAATATTCCGTTTATCACATATTACACACACCCAAAGTTTAATTAAAAAGCTTAAATTCCTATATCTATTGTTACATCATACTTGGCGATATAAGCATTCTAGTCTAGAGCATTATTTTGAAAAACAAAATTATGACTTCTTAGTAATTTTCTTTTCAAAATAGCCCACAATGACTATTAAATTATTATGTTTATGGATAAATTAGTTGAAATTAAAAACATCAGGCATCTAACTAGTTCAATTCACATTCATATTCAGCTGGATATCCTTTGATAATTCCGCTATAAATAAAGATTTACAAGTTTGGTATTTTTAATATCAATATTATTTCATAACTACACTTCTATCGCAAAAAAAAAAGAGTCCCATCTTAAAGGGACTTATTGAGTCCCATCAATCAAAGCACTCGAGTTTACATCCATTTTTAAAGTTGTTTACCGAACTTTTTTATCACATCTTTATTGCGATCGTGAACCCGTTGTTAACCTGTCTGTCTTATTACAGAATCATTTGGATGAATTTTCGTTTTATAATTGTGTAATTATTTGATAAAGACGTTTTTAATTTTTATAATTTTTTTATAATACAATAAATAGGCCACAGTTTTATATTTTATTTAGCTTGTAATCCTGTTCAAAGTTTGTCTTTATAGTTTTTCTAATTGCTAACTAGTCTTCATTTACATAAACATTATATTAATTTCAGTAGAAAAGTCAGTAAATATGTATAAATACAGAATTCTATTTTTACCTCACGACTCTAAAGCCTCCACATACCGAAATCTGATTTAATTCTCTGAGTGTTTCCATTAGAGAATTCGCTGTTAACCTTTTATATCATCCTAACCACCTTTCTATAAATGTTCAAAACAAATAATCCTTATATGGGCATGCCCTTCGCTGAAGTTAAGTCCAGTTCGTAATCAAAATCATATACAAATTATCAGTATATTGGATGAATGTTGCCCTTGTTTATCTTACAGGTAAGGTCTAGAAATGGAAACAGGATGTTTCTTAGATGTTTGTACATTTGTTTAATATATTTGTTATTTACTACCAGTGTATTTGATTCTTAAAAGGTAAAACTCAATATGACAATGTGTGATAAATTTAAGAATACTTACATCAACAGTTTTCTGTTACTCGTGCTTTATGCTCTTAGAATGTGATGTTTTGTTTTGTAAACTACAATAACTTTATAAGTGACACCGTGTCCTGTGTTGTTTAAGGTTCTCAGAAGAAATTAAAGAAGGCTTTAAAGATTATAACTATATTTTCTTCTGATAGCTTAAAAATACAAACACACACATATATATATAACAGCGTTGTTCCGTCGGTATTCTTAAAGGGATTAATACGCCCCAATTAAAAATATTTTTTAACAGTTTTTAATAACAATAAGTGCTTTATGTATAATGTTAATTTATAAAAATATAAACTGAAAAATAATGGTTATCAGGACTGGTTTATTAATTTCTATTTACTTTCTTATTATAAATATGAAACTATATTAAGGGTTAAACTTTTAGAATAGTTCAGTATACCGGGCGGAAAGATCAACTTCAGGAAGCTGGGCTTGTCTCAGCTTAACCGGTTTATGCTGGAACAGTAAGGGTCTCTCATCAAATAAAAGGGTGGAGGTTGGGAGTTCTGTAGAAATTAAGGGTTGCTTAGTTCTGCTCGAAGAATATCATATTGTTGTTATTATTTATCACATAAATTCAAAGGTGGAAGGTTGGGAGTTTCACTTTGTAGAATTGTTATCGGGTTGATTTAATTCTTCATTAAAGTGATTTCTAAATATCATGTATTATTGCTTTCCCACAACTGGCTGCAGACAGCGAAAGGCAGTTGGAGTTGAGACGTTGTGGGTTTAAGCACTCAACTCCTAGCCCTTAACTGATTCTCCTTAGTTGCTGGCAAGTTTTTCATCAGATTTTGCCTGACTGATGGAATATCTCCAACACATTTGGGTCCTATGATCACAGTCATTATCCTTTATGACTTGACGACGAAAGCAAGGAGTGGTAGCAGAGGTGTGGTTTTGAATTTCCATTTTATTATGTTTCTGGTTTATATTAAGTTCATTATTGTTTTATAGTGCTTATTTTAATCGGCTATGAACAATTAATCTATTGCATAGCATTGTATATATATATATATGTGTGTGTGTGTATAGGTAAACCCTTTCTTTGACATATAGTTACAAAGATCCTAAAAAGAGTATTTTAAATAATATTTCTAATTGTAATAAGTGATTTCAAGTTCTTATGTTTTTCTTCTTTCATCATCTTGTTTCAGTTATACACAGGCGGTTATAAGTTATCATTATTTACTTCGATTATTAATAAATCCTTTTTTTTTCGCGTTTCTCTTCATATGAGGACATATTTCCACATTTCAGGATGCATATTCACAGTTCGTGAGTTTTCATATTCCTAACATCCAAACGTTAAGAGTTTCTATAATATTTTGTTCATGTATAAACATCGGGAAGATTCTTTAGACTGAAGAAATTATTGATGCAAACTTTTGTTCATTGTTAAACTGTACTGCATTGTCACGTTCTAGAGAATATTGTAAGATTTTTTTAACGAAACTTGGATATTTTGATGGTCTTCAATTTTTATAACGTGTTCAAACCAATCCGTAGACGGAGAATGCATTGACCACCGGGAAGTTATGTAAGTGTAAGTTTTTCCAAACTCTATTAGTCAAATCTATAAATATTGAATGCAAACATTTTGTACGTGTAATTTTTGACGGAGAATGCATTGACCACCGGGAAGTTATGTAAGTGTAAGTTTTTCCAAGCTCTATTAGTCGAATCCATAAATATTGAATGCAAACATTTTGTACGTGTAAGTTCTGATGTTTGCGACAAACTAAATGTTTTTAATAGCATCATGTCAGTTGCCAGTAGGCTAACTAACCGGAACGTTTGAATAAACCTCATGCGACTACTTAGTCGAAAAAAAAGTTTGAATGTGAATAATATAGTCAAGAGTGCTGTTATTTCCAATATCAATATTACTTCATAATTAACACGTCTATCGTTAAGTCACTTTGAAAACAAAACGATAAAACCTTAATGCTTTCGACGACTAGACCTTCATTGTTATATACCAGTAAGAAGAGAGGTCATCTACTGAAAGTTCTCGCATTTTATCTTATTTAACATTATTCGCTTATTCTATAATTGTTATTAGTTACATATTTAGACAACTGTCTTATTGTCTATCTTCTTTGTAATTATAAATTAAGTTATTATTTCAAGCAACAATATTGTAACAATTTTTGGATTAAACGTTTAACAAAAATATACTGGAAAAATTAAGATTTTGTGTTTCTATTACGTTTAAAGTTATTTTATAACACAAATACTAATTCTATTTGGAAAAAATACGTAAAATTAAATATTTCTGGCATCTTTTCTGTTTCATGCACCGCTTACAAAACAAAGGAAGTATTTTTAGCATTACATATATACCCATGTATTAAAAAGACATCAAGACAATACAGAGTATCTGGTGAAAATATAACAAATCCAATGTGAAAATACAGAAATATTCTTAAATATTTGCTTGAAGAGATCATCATTTCCATGCCTACGGCGCCAAACGAACTTGTTACGTCGCCTCTTACGTCTCTTAACCATATTCCGAGTACTTTCAATTTGCTGCAGAATTCAGAAATATAAATTAAAATTTTGTGAATTGATTTTTAAACTGACAGAAATGAGGAAATGTTTTCATTTAAAAATTTTTTTAATCAAATTTATTTTTTATTTAAATAAACACGTAATTATTTACTAATTAGTTTAACTTGATGTAACCACACATAAACTGATCTAACCCAACAAAAGAAAAAAGTAAAAAAAAATATTTCTTTTCATTCCTCCAAATTTTAATATATATTTCTGAAATCAGCGTTAAAAACTACATTCATGAATAGACATTATTTTCTATTTGAACGCGGTACATGCAACAGAAAAGATCCTATTTCTGATAAACAACTAAGACTGAACTGATCCAATTACTCTGCTCATAAGAAATACAAAAAAGGACTACACTTTAGTTTGCGCTGATTTTATCTATTGCATCTAGTGTGATTATTTGTTCGTTTATTTTAGGGCGAACCATATTCGACTATCTGCTGTGTTCACCATGGGGAATCAAACACTGCATCTAGTGTGAAACTATACTATTGAAAGTCACACGAAGAAATATCGACTAGGGCCTTTGGGAGATATTCTTTTTGGTGTCATAGAAAGACGTATAATTCAAGGTCGTAGGAAATATATCGTTGAGGGTAATAAGGACATATGTTACCGAGGATAACATAAGGTATCTTGCTGAACTTTACAAAAAAGATACGTGTTTCACATTAAAGAAAATATAACTTGTTCAAGTTTAAAAGAAACTTTGTTGTTCAAGGTTATAAGAAGGCTTAGAATCAGGATCGTGCAGTTTGAAATATAAGAGTATAGCCTCAAGGAAGCTAATTAGAAATTAACGTTTCCCTAAATTAGGATATCTTAATTGAAATACTTACCTTGCTTTAGGAAAAGCAAAAAAATATAGACTCAATCAGTAAGTGCTCGTTTAACTTGATGCATTGTGAGGACAAATAACTCGTTATCTTACAAAATGTTTAAAATGATTGTTCACTTGTAAACGTTTTCCGTAATTGTATTAGCTAATAGTAACGAATAGTTTTTATAGTACTACTCACTTTTAATTATCTCTTTACATTTTAATTTCTGTTTTGATTACTAGTGTTTATTTAATTATTATTAGGGAATATTTTGTTATTTCATTTCATTATTTACTAATTGTTGTCTGTTCACTTCAATGGACTAGTCACTTGTTTGGTTACGTCAGCATTGCTGATTATTAATGAGGCCACTGCTAAATAATAATCCATCACTTGGTCGATATAATTTACTAAGTCACATGCTCGTACTAATCACATATGTTGATAAGTTCGTTTTAAAAATTTTACTACTGTGTCAACTTTTTGCTAAACGTATATTTGATAATCTTTCTAAACTTCTTACTTATTTTACGATTAGTTAGACGACTATCTTGTTATCTATCCTCAACGTAATTATAAATGAAGCTATTATTTCAAGCAACTATATTGTAGCACTTTTTGATTTCACGTTTAATCGCTTATTTCACGAAATTTCCGACATTCTTTTAA
Source organism: Limulus polyphemus (assembly GCF_000517525.1). NCBI lineage: Eukaryota > Metazoa > Arthropoda > Merostomata > Xiphosura > Limulidae > Limulus > Limulus polyphemus. Next base: position 72,377 of record NW_013668725.1, read on the forward strand.
TCAGTTTTTTTCTACATTTATTTTGCATGATGTGTGTTTTATTAAACTAAACTAACAACTGATCTTCTTAGGTAACTTGGATGTTACGTTTTACTCGCTCGCTGTTTTATGCTTTTCCTTTATGTTTTATAGCTCCCTGTCTTGTTCTATCAACGGATTACTTCAAAAGCGCTAAGATTGTAACATGTATCGGTAGTTGATTTTGAAGACTCATAGCGTAGGTAAATTAATATACACGGACTTTTCTCTATGTTAAAATACTGTTATTTGCGAGTTTTCTGCTCTGTTATTGGAGCCTTCATACAAGAAATTGACGAATTGTAACGCGAAACAATATTATGCAACTTAAAATTACAAGGTAATATGTTGTTCAAGGTAACGAAATGGTATCTTGTTCAATATCACAAGAAGATATATTGTTCAGGGTACAGAAAGTAATATTGTTTAAGGTCATAAGTTATTTATTGGTTCATGTTTTTATTCAACCATTTCTGTTTATCACAGTATTCAGTTTTCACCAATACTAGACAGGTCTTGTAAACCATTGTCTCAATTGATAAATCTTTATTCGATAACATACCTTTTTTGGCTTATTCCACAAATAAATGAACCAAAAATGTGAGTGTATGTTTAGTGTAGTAGGTAACGATGTACTGTTGCCCGATGATGGCTACGGTAAGAGGGCCGAAAGCTCGCAAATAAAAGTATTTTAACGTCAAGAAAAGACCGTGTATAATTCTACATGTTAGCCGGTAGTGTTTACATAGCTGATTGCAGAAACTTTATCGTAATTAACCTTTGGGTTTTGCTAATATTTATAGATCTCAGTCTATAATAGCATCAATCACACAAAATAATTGTTTCTTCTCTACACCATGTTATATTGCAAGCAAACTGAAGCCTATCTTCAGGATTATAATGTTATTTTAAGACGATGGCTGACTCCAAGTATCTTATTAAATTCGTTTTTGAACGAAACTACAGTTCCTTTGGTGTGTAATAGCTTTAAGAAAATATCCACACTCATTGATAGCTAGATAGACAGAAGAATTAAAGTTGATATGAAAATAGATAGATCGATTGATTAAACAATGAATAGATAGATAAAACTTCAATACCAGCCTTATTTTGTGTTGGTCCACAGAAGTTCTTGAAGAAAAGAATGGGTTCTTGCTGGTTAATTTCTATACTCTGCTCCGTTAGTCTTACTGGAGTACATTCACACATAATAGGTAAGTACTTTCTTTGTTAAAAGATCTTTATTGTCAAAATAGACAATATTTCCTAGTAGAGTACAATTATAGAGAGTAAACTAGATTATATGAACGTTTGGACAGATGTCTAAAGGATTGTTACGTCTCCGTTTGTTAATTGATTTTCCGTAACTTCGTTGCGACGAAACTTAAGCGACACAAGTTCTTTCTTAATAAAAACTGGTTTATTCTTTCCGAATACAACTTTACCGATACACTCAACTTCAACAATCGATCTAAACAAACGCTATAACGACGAACGTGCTCAATAATACTTCTGACTGCAGATCAATTACTCACTATCTACGCACACATTACATTACCCTCCTCTCGCGTCACGTTGCCCCCTCTTA
>NW_013668725.1:74937-81982 GCF_000517525.1 Limulus polyphemus
AATATGACGTGTTACTAGCGTCACGTGACCTCGATGACGCAACAGTATATACCTTCTCGGTTTGTTGCTTCGCTGACTAATAAGATATTAATTCAAAAACTCGTTAGCTCAGTAAATATCGTTTTCGTCTAGGGTTACAAATTATGAACGCTAGTATAAGATAACTTTATTAACATTAGCCGTGGTGTTGATAAAAGAAAAGCTAAAAAATATTGTGTTTAGTGACCATTAATACATATTATTTCTGATTCTCTTACTCTTCACTAAGTATTACTGTATTTTTTCTAAGATGTTGTCTAATGCAACCTAACATTACTGGATATTTAACGGCATCACTAATTGTATTATGTGCATTGACATTATAAATAGAAACCTTGCAGAGGGAGAAAGTGTGGAGTATATGACATTTTCCATATTTATCTGCCAGGTGAAAGTAATCATTGAATGCTAACAGTTAGAGGGATAGGAATTGATAATGCTCAGTGCTAGAAGGTATATCACACTGTACAGTTATTAACTAGAGATGAGGACAGTATATTACTTGTTGACCGAGGGAGTGAGATGGCCAGCATCTGTTGTCCGGGGTAATTATTCTACTCCATAGTATGAATTATTTGCCGTAATTATCCGCGAGCTCACCATGAGGTCTGAAATTATTTTAATATTGCCTTGATAGCTCGGCAAAAAATCGCATCAATGTTTCTAGGGTGTCAAAGCCGTTGCCATTTATGCGTGACGTCGTAGCAGAACTTTGCAGACGTCAATCTTTTACACATTGAAAATATGCTGATTCATTTATGCTTAATCACAATAATCTGCTAAAACCAGTAAAATGAATGTGGACATATCTCATGACTTCAGATTTCAGTTACTCACAGGTAACGAACTGCGGTGTCATTTAGGCAGCAAATCATTACAGATGAAAATTTTTTGTAGCTCAGTAAAAACACATTGATTCATTTAAGCCCATTTACGTATAACGTCAGAAATTTCGACAGCATTTTAGATAAATTATATGCAGAAGTTAGACAGGTACATACTTTATACATTTATTGCTAAGACCACATGATGATGGACTTTTATATTTTGAAAATTAAACAGTTTCTAAATGTTATTGATTTATTATTGATTCTTAAAATGAGGTCAAAATCTTCAAAGAAATATTAAACTTTAAGATTTAAATTAGGCTAAACGTATTATGCGAGAGTGCTAATTAGTCAGATTTTATAAAAACTAAAAACAGAGGGAGAGGGTAAAATAAAATAATATGTGACTAGGAATTTCAGGCAACAGTTCATTTGTTTCCGCCATAACTAATCAATAACTCTTCATTCATTACTTATAGCTAGGTAGGACTGTCTACAAACTTCTGATATACAATTTATTTGATTTTTCATAAACATGTTTAAATTGTATACAGTTTCGAGTTTATAAAATTTTATCTACGTACTAAAGCTAATATTTCTATCACCTGTGTCACAACAGTGCTATTATACAATAATTTTGGCTTTCTTCGCTAAATCTGTTATCTTAGATAAGGGTTCAAGTCATGAAGTTTCAACGAATCCTGGGATAACAAGTGATATAGAATCTAGAAGTATATGTGATCTTCATTTTTTTCCTTGCAATGTTAGTCACGTGTGTGTGGAACAGCGAATGAACTGTGATGGAAAAAGTGATTGCCCTGATGGATCAGACGAGTGGAATTGCAGTAAGATTGTCAAGTCATTAAAATTTTAATTTCAAGTTTAAGTCCAAAACTTGTCGTTATATCAAGCTCGTTTATAACATACTTTGGTATAATTTGAATTACTTGTTCAAATATAATGTTTCTCTTTACTGTTAAGTCATTTCTAATCGTTTTACACAATTAATTAAATATCAGTAATTTTGTTAGGCATTCGATGAAACGGGCGAGTGGAATTGCAGTAAGATTGTGATGTCATTAGATATAAAACTGACGGTCATTTTAAATTGGTTTATAATGTATTTTGATAAGATTTCCAATATTTAGCTAAATATAATGTTTTTTTCTATTTTACTATATCTAATAGTATTTCTCCGTTAATTACAAATCAGTAATTTTGTTGGGCATTTAAGCTTAGCTGCTCTTTCTTTATTATTTATTTTTTCATTACACAAAAAATTGCTAATAAAAGGCATGTCTTATATTTCCACCATTATTGTCTATATGCACACATAAACACACATATAAATAGCCGTCCCTAATTTAACAGTGATAGACTAGAAAGAACGCATCTAGTCAACACCACCAACCGCCGCCAAATCTTGGGCTAATGGGCTACTTTTCTACCAACGAAAGATGGGATCGATCATCACATTATAATACCTCCAAGGCTGAAAGGGCGAGCATGTTCGGTGTTACGGCGATTAGAACCCGGGACCCGTAAATTGCGAGTCGAGCGCCCTAACTACCAGGCCGTGTTTGTAAATAGTTTACATAAAAGTGTAATCGTACTGAGTTTCTCTAAATGAAACATGACTGTTTGAAATAGATACATTTAACATGGCTTCAAGTACTATCATAGGATGTTATTCAACTAAAGGCAAAAACTGATAGGACAAGAGAGAAGACAAAGGTTTGACTGATTTGGGCAAAGAAAATGAAAGCAGATGAAACGTTGTCTTTAGTTTTTCTTCATCAATTTGATACGCCATCTTCAATCAAAGATGCAATATCGATTCAAGTAACCATTTTAACGTTGACTGGAGTTCGAAGAGTGTATTCAAACGACAATGTTATTGTTCTACGGAGAACTTCAAGTAAGAAAAGAAGAACACTTCATTAGCAATCCAAACAGTAATATCAGGAATTATTTGCGATCGAGTTTAATATTTTTTATTTGGATAACATAAAACAAAATGGATTTTTTGCCTTAAAAATTCCACACGCCTTATGTCTAAGTTGGTGATTTATTTCTTTAATTGCTACAATTACAAACTTCATATAAATTTACATATACTTCAACTTATTCTCAGTATTGTGATTGTATTTCAGAAGTGTTTTGTATTATTCAAAGGAGTATGATAAATAATTTTATAAAGTCAAGTAGTTAGCTGGCTATAGTAATATAAAAACGTTTTAATGCTAAAAAGGTATTCAAACAAGAAAATCAAAACTAAAAAACTGATTTACCTAAGATTTAAAAACTTTTCCCCTACTTAGACTAACACAATTACAGTGATTTTCCAAAGTAGGGATGAAAAATTTAAGTTACTAAGTTTTGTAGTTTTGGACTTTCTTGTTTCAATTGTAGCATTAAAACTTTCTTTATTACTATAGCTAGCTAGGTTACGTATATATCGATCCCTACTTGTCTTTATAAAATTATTTTTTTTATTATACTAGTTTGTTTCCTTTTTATTAGTTATATTTTTGGGGGGCTGGCATGACCAGGTGGTTAGGGTTTTCGAATCGCAATCTGAGGGTCGCGCGTTCGAATTCCCGTCCCACCAAACATGTTCGCCCTTTCAGCCGTTGGGGCTTTATAATGTGACATTCAATCTCACTATTCGTTGATAAGAGTAGTCCAAGAGTTTGCGTTGAATGGTGATGACTAGCTGCCTTCCCTCTGGTCTTTTACTACTAAATGAAGGACGGTTAGCGAAATTCAAACCAAACTATCTTTCTGTGTGCCAGCAATGCCAAGCGTGGCGCGCGAGCATATCCGATTCGATTTGATTACTCATAAGGATCTCTACCAACCTATCCTCAAATCTAATCATATGCGCATCGTCCTTTATATATACATATACAAGGAAGGAATCACTGGGACCCCAGACGGAAGAGTTCTGTGAAAGAATTAGAGTGACAAGGTTCGTTATTTTTTCTGTATGCTTGTCTAGAAGAGTCACTTACTTAGATAAAAATTCGTTTAAAAATTGAAATTTTGATTCTCCCCATAAACACGTATATAGCAACTTAGGCAGCTTTATAAGTACAATAAGATTTAGCTTCGCTTAGCTAATATTGTAAAATAGCCATTTTTAATATTGAGACATTTTAAAGGTGGTTTTGAACGGGCGATGTTTATGGCTGCCATTTTGTTTTATCACGATCCCTGTTTGATGATAATATCAGAAATTATAGCTTCTGGTGCACGGAATGTGCAAACAACCAAGACAGTAAAATAACATCTTGACGATAAACATGACAAATCCCACAGACGGATAACCTGAAATATGATCAAGTATCAAATGTCATTCAAGAAATTTTGTACAAAAAAGAAAAAAAAGATCTAAATCTAAATAAATTGGGAAAGTAGAACCCTCTTAACAAAGTCATTCAATATATAACGTAATATAAAATATCATTTTTTCGTATATTTTCCATCTATAACAATGTAAGGGGATTTCAAAAAGTTAGCAAGCTTTATGGTATACAACTTTATAAAATAAAATTTTAATAAATGCCCCAACAAATAGCATAAAATGGAAAGTTGTGTGAGATTTATTTTTCTCGGTTTGATTGCATAAAGACTACAAAATGAAGTTGTAATAAACTAAAACTCTTTTAAAATAGTAATATGCTTCTTCTGTTAAGTCTTTGGTCATGTCAGAAGCGGACATTTTCCTTCACACACATAAACACTCTGAAACAAGTTTTGTGTAGTAGGTAATAATTCATTAATACAACTGTACTGGGTTTTATTCATCGGCAGAAGTTTGAAGACGACAGTGTGAAAGACTAACACAAACCTTCATTCATCATTAAACCGTTCAAAGTATTATAAGTATTCGTACGATAGTGTGAAAGACTAACACAAACCTTCATTCATCATTAAACCGTTGAAAGTATTATAAGTATTCGTACAACAGTGTGAAAGACTAACACAAACCTTCATTCATCATTAAACCGTTCAAAGTATTATACGTATTTGTAGTCTGCCGATAAGTAATTTTTTTCGCAATGATTTATTTTGTTTCTTAATAACCACTTAAAGTTAAGTGGACTTTATTTTTTTCTGGTTTTCTTTCATTTTGACCTTTCCAAAAAAAAACAATAACTTTAATTATTATTTATCAGCATTTAATTTACAATTATTTTTGTAATTAATTTTCTAGAGATCTTGATGTTTTTTATAAAATAGTTCACTTTGGAAGTAATCAGTATAATCAATGAAAATATTGGAAAATCATGTTTCTAGGGGAAAACTAACAAGTTTATTTATACGTCATGATATTAGTATACGCATGAATACAAAATCTATATATTTTTCTATTAAGAGTAATTTTAGTGTTTAATAAATAAGTTTATTGTAATAGACAAACTTGAGTCATCTTAACCTTACCAGGATATCACTGGAACCTGTAACATGAATCACCCAGCATGCTTTGCAAGGGAACTCGGTGATTATAAATATAAAACTACACTCAATATGTAGATTAGTAGTGTCAAAATGTGTCCAACATGCAAAACACCTTGAAGTACATTATTTTGAGAGAGAATGAATTTTGAGCTTCTGGAAGGACTAAAATTCAATACAAATGAAATAGTCACACACGAGATCTTTCAAGGGTATTGAAAACTTGATGAGAGTGCATCGTCTGAAAAAATCAGGTCAGTCATAAGTGTGTCAAAATAACAAACGTTTTCTTTCGTGTCAGAACTAATTTTTCCAAGAAATTAACATTAACTTTACTGCATCTAGTGTATCCCATAAAAATGGATTCCATCTTTGAGGTGGAAAGTGTGCTCTCCATTAATGTAGGTTTTTTTGAAAGAGTTTGATATATGCAATTTGAGCATAACCTAGGTTTCAATCCATTAATTCTCCAATCTTCACAATTGGTCAAAAACTTAAGTGAAGAGTGACATTTGTCAAAGTTTTGTTGTAATTGAGGATTATGGGCTGAGAATCAACCACATGAAAAACTGGACCATAACTTTGTTGTGCCAGACAGACTGTAATGAGAGTTTTATAGCTTAAGCTCTTTTCTACAGATTGAGTGTGGGATTTACCTCTGAAGAGAGTTTCATGGCGTATCCAGTTTTTTACATATTGGGTGTGGGATTTACCTCTGAAGAAAGTTTCATGGCGTAGGCAGTTTTCTACATATTCGGTGTTGGATTTACCTCTGAAGAGAGTTTCATAGCATAAGTAGTTTTCTAATGATTTGGTTTGGGATTTACCTCTGAAAAGAGTTTCATGGTGCAAACATTTTTCTACAGATTAGATGTCAGATTTACGTCTTAAGTGTTTACACGACTTCATAGACATAAATACCGTACGATCTATACCTTATTCAAAGTAATAATATCAGTGTAGGTTAACGTTGCATCCAGAGCCCAGATATTAAACCCACAAATCATTTTTAGTTTTTAGGTTACCCTAAGTGAGTAATCCTAAAAGGTTATATCATAGTCTTTTTGTTTTTATCAGGTGACTAAATGCTTGAAACAACAATGCAAATAAATTACACCAAACATCTGTCTCACCCTTTGTAAAACCATGTCACGCGTTTTCCAATAATAGTATGGTGCTACGTTTCACGGGAAGAGTGACGACAAGACTCATGCACCCCACTTTTCTAATAATATGATCAAACATTTTTCACAGATATATATTGAGGCCACATTCTTTTGAGAAAATCACTCATAATTTTATTCCACATCTTAATTGGAAGGAGATTTAGATAAATAATTACACTTATTTATTGTTAGTCGAATGAATTGGGTAACAATAAACTAATATGTTAATTATTCTTTGGATCTTTTTCTGGTTAAGGCAAACAAGATATAACTTCAATATATATATATATATATATATATATGTTTATTTATGAAAGCTAAAAATTTTAAAAAAAAATAATAATCAAAAGGAAGGATAGGGCGGATGTTACGCAGTATATCCAAACCTTAGTTGAAATATAATTTAATTTAATTTTTTGGATAAAAAATAAATACAAATATAAAAATTAAATCGCAGCCACAATACAAACATTCAACACCGGGACACAAATCATAAGGTGGGTCATTATATAATGTGTCTTGATTTTAAGGTACTGGCAGAAGTAAGACCCA
>NW_013668725.1:81992-82794 GCF_000517525.1 Limulus polyphemus
TAAGACCCAAATTGCGTTGGGGTACACCGTCTATCTAGTTTAACGTCAACTACGAAGGCCTCACATGCTTAAGGGAAAAAAGGAGTAGATGTGAATGCTCTAGCCCACAACGTCACACATCTTTACCATCTTTCGCTGTCTACAACCAGATGTGTGAAGGTGGTTGCTCATAAAAATAAAATAAAAACAATAATAAAAAAGAAAGAATAGAATACAACACATCAATGGGGGAGACAGAAAGACTGTCCTTAAGGTTAGCATTTCATCCCACAATATGATGTTTGGACACAAATACCAAGGTGTTAAGATATTACTATACTAAATCGAACCAATATTCTTAGTATACTTCTCATTCTCCACCCTTTCCATGCTGTTATCTGTATCTTCAATGGTTCTAAAGGTAGCCACAGAGTAGCAGGTCTTATATATGGAAGGTTATATAACTACATTAATCTACCTATACAAGATATGAAATGTCCAATAAGTAATTCCAATTATTTCCTTAACAATAATTTTATAATATAATTTTTGTGTATATATATTATAATCTTATTTAAATCACTATATCCAAATTTATATAAATACTTTTTATATTTATTATAAAATAATTTAAAATAGTTAATACATTTTTTCTCATCAAACCCATTAAAATCAGTTTGTGTATTAATTCATTAATACTGTATATTAAGAAGTGTATATTACTACAAATTCTACAATACCTAAGAAGCTGTGAATGAATAGTGCTCTGTATATCATTTGTTGGTACATTACTGTTTCGAGAGGAGAGTACAGTAATTTGAAA
>NW_013668725.1:83609-84572 GCF_000517525.1 Limulus polyphemus
CTATATATCGGCTTAGATATATTGGCATATATTTAACTACTAAATCTAAATTACAAATTAACTTAGTTTTAGGCTATTTGAAGTTGTAATATATAACATAATAAATTGGGGGCTCGTATCCGAGATCTGAATCAGAGACAAAATTCGATCTAAATTATAATTTAAATCATAATTGAATTTATATTTATCAGTGCCAACAAGATTTGATCATGTCGGATTATCAAGATTTTCTTGTATCACCCTCCCTAGAACCACTAGAAAAATATAACAAAAATGAATTGCTTGAAATTGCTAAAGTTTTAGAACTTGAAGTTAAAAGATCAATGAGAAAAAATTAACTAAAAAGCGTATTATCGAAATAGTAGTAGATGATAATATGTTGCCTGAGAAAGCATTAGGGGAATACTCTGGTGTCCCTACTAGCCATTCGGGGTTGAGTGATAAATATAAATTAGAGATCAAGCTAAAACACAAACAACTCGAGCTCGAAGAAGCTCGTATTGAAGCCGAAAAAGAACATCATCGAATTGAAGCCAAGAAAGAACAAGCTCGAATTGAAGCTGAGAAAGAACAAGCTCGAATTGAAGCCGAGAAAAAACAAGCTCGAATCGAAGCAGAGAATGAACAAGCTCGTATTGAATCTGAAAGATAAAACAAACGTCTCGAGGCCGAAAAAGCTCGCATTGAAGTCGAAAAATAAATTAGACTGAAAGAAATGGAAATTAGACTCAACACCGATCGACCAAGGTAAAGGGACAACTTTGAACTTAATCAATATGTTAAAGTACCAGCATTTAATGAAAATGAAGTTGATAAATATTTCCAACATTTTGAGAAGGTTTCCCAAACCATGGAATGGCCCACTAAAAATGGTCATTATTATTACAAAGTGTATTAACTGGTAAAGCACAAGAAGCTTATTATGCTCTATCTCTAGAAGATTGTACGAATTATGATAAAATT
>NW_013668725.1:84897-87402 GCF_000517525.1 Limulus polyphemus
GGATGAAAAGAAAGTTGAAACACTACAGGAAGCAGCCGCTCTTTCCGATGACTACACTTTAACACTTAAAATCACTTTTCATAAAATGAAATTCCTACCATCTCAACAAAAGCCTGTGTCTGTTCAATCCACTAAAGCTGAGGATTCTTCTAAGAAATCCAGCTCTTCTAGTTCGAAATCGTTTGACAGTTAGGATAAAAGTTATTTAAAACAATCAAGGCCTGTCTGCCATTTTTCGTAAAAAACTGGTCGTTTTATGTCCAATTGTTTGTGTTTGAAAATGAAAAAGAAAAGGAGGCAACAACCAGTGCGTTTATGTCCACATATGAACGTAGTATCACCAGATTACCTGATGTTGTTGATTTGGCCACTGATATAAAGGCTGATATAAGCAGAGAGGAACTTAAACCTTTTGTGTCTGTTGGTTCTGTGTTTTTGCCAAATGGCACTGGCAATCCTATGCTCATACGTATTCTACGTGGTACTGGAACGACTTAGTCATTGTTGTTAAAAGGTATATTGCCTTTAGATTCGAGTACTGTCACTGGTGAGTCTGTTATTGCTCAGCGTATTGAGGGTGGCTTTGTTAATGTTCCTCTTCATAACATTTATTTAGCATTAGACCTAGTTTCGGGACCAGTTGTAGTTGGAGTAACACCTACTCTGCCAATTAATGGTGTATCATTGTTGTTGGGAAACGATTTAGCTGGGGGAAAATTTGTGGCCGAACCTAAAATGGCTAACGAGGTGACCATTGTTTCATCTAAGGATGATTTTGTCGTTGAGGAGAATCCCGATATGTTTCCTACGTGTGTCGTGACCCGAGCACGGGCTAAGAAATTAAGCCAAAACAAATGATAGACATGGATTCAGAGGACGATGTTTTGGATTTGTCTCAAACATTTTTTGGATCCGACGAGGATCTTGTGGGTAATTGTCCTACTGATGATTTCTCTGTGAGGAACAACAATGGACGTGAAGGATCTGATTCACCTAGTGAAGTTCCATTTACTGAAAGTAAACTGATCACTGAACTAGAAAAATATTTGCAAATATATTCACTACTCGAATATGCACTCCCAAAAGATGATCTGGAGAAAGTTCCAAATGGTTATTTTTTCAAAAATGGTGTGTTTATGAGGAAATAGAGATCACCAGGTGTGCCAGCCTCAGGGGACTGGGCTATTGTTTATCAAATCGTTGATCCCAAAACATATCGTTCTGAAAATTGAAAGTTGCCCATGAACTCCCCATGAGAGGTCATTTAGGTGTCAACAAGACATGTGATAAAGTTATGAGACATTTCTTTTGGCCAAAAATTAGGCAAGACGTTTCTAGGTTTTGCAAAAGTTCTCATAATTGTCAGTTGGTCGGAAAAACCTAACCAGAAAATTCATGTTGCTCCTCTGAAATCTATCCCAGCTTTTGAAGAACGTAAGTTCCGTCCTGAGGACATGGTCTTGGTATTGTTATCCACTATGGGATATCTAATCAAAAAGGAAAACGAAAGAAAGAGAGATAGAAAAAGACAGAAAGAAAGCAAAAGAGAAAGAAGGAAACAGAAAGAAAGCAAGACGGAAGGAAAAAAAAGACAAAAAGAGAGAAAGAAAGAAAGACAAAAGAAAATGCACACAAAGAAAACATAAGGCTGTTAAATTTCAGTTTATCACTATGATAATATGGTTTAAAGATAATCCATGTCATAAGGGTTTATAAGATTTGTGCCGATGTACTATGTAATTTCATGATCATAAGGTTATTTGTATTGGTTGTATTCTATATTGTAATGATTATTGAAGTTGTATAATCCTTTAAATAATGTATTATTGTCAATGTTTATATATAATATTTTAGTTAAAAATTCTTTAAAGCCAATTTTTAATTCTCTAAGGAGAGAGCTGTAACGAATTTGTTATTATATATTTATTTTAATATCGACGTTGTTAGATTAAGTTTATATTTAAAAACGCGCATAGCTTCTAGTGTTAAATATGTATTGTGAAACTCCCGCCTGTTCTCCAAAGTTGTAGATGATTCTCGAAAGTAAGAATCAACAATATATGTGTGTATGTAAATGCTTTAACTAGTACTGTTAGTAAGACTGAAATTTCTAGAACGCCTTCACACAGCTATAAATATAACCAACGCGACGCGCTAAAAGAACTGTGTCTATTAGTAGTTCGCTATAATCAGTTTGCTATAATCTTCGAAAGCTATAACTGTGATTTTTATAGCAATCGGAAAACTTAAGATATTTGACCAGGAATATTTATAAATTTCGAACGTTACAAATCGTTTAACTTCAGTGGATTCTCATTGGACATTAATATTTTTACGAAACCATTATCTGACTTCAACGATGGAAAACCTAGCGTGTGTGGCCAAGGACAAAGCTAGCTAGCTTACCGGCTAATCGTACTTACATCAACTCGTAATTAACTCGCTCATTGTAAACCCTCGATAAGATATCAAGGAAGTTCCAGACTAGAAAGAAGACTTTATATT